>NC_083464.1:1782500-1785000 GCF_030014155.1 Tachysurus vachellii | reverse complement strand
GGAGTGAGTGAGTGTAGTGAGTGGTGGAGTGAGGTGAGGAGTGAGGAGTGAGTGAGTGGTGGTGAGGGTGAGTGAGTGAGATGTGGTGAGGTGAGGAGTGAGTGTGTGGAGTGAGTGTGTGAGTGAGGTGTGAGTGAGGAGTGAGTGTGAGATGAGAGTGGAGAGAGTAGAGTGAGGTGAGTGTGAGGAGGAGTGGAGTGAGGATGTGAGTGAGTGAGTGAGTGAGGTAGGAGTGAGTGATGTGAGTGAGTGAGTAGGAGAGTGAGTGATGTGAGTGGAGTGTGAGTGAGTGTGAGGTGATGTGAGTGAGTGAGTGAGTGGATGAGTGAGTTCTTGTGCCTCAACACAAACACCAATTACTGTCAAACCCTCAGAGATGGGGAAAGAGGTTGAGAGACTTAGTAAAAGGAATGTGTGGAGAGGAGAAGAACAGTGTGAAGGGTTAGAAATGAAGGAGGAAGGAAGGAAGGGAAGGAAGGAAGGAAGGAAGGAAGAGTGGCTAGAGAAAAAATGAGGTAGAAGGTTAGATAAAGTGGAAGGGAACAATTGATCTTGAGGTAAAGAAGAATGGATTGAGTTTGTGTAACATAAGGAGGGAAAACAGATGAATAGGATAAAAATTTTAAATAAAGGAGGATTTTTAAAGGAAAAGACGATAATATAAGTCATGAGTTTCTTTATGTGATGTTTTTTCTGTCCCTGTCATTAAATGAGAGGATGCGTTTAATTCATCTGTATTCATTTTCTATTCTGTGTGTGTGTGTGTGTGTTGTGCGTTGTGTGTGTGTGTCGGTTGTTTGCGTGTGTGTTGTAGGAGCTGAAGTGGGCAGTAATCCACCTCAGAGGGAACGGAAGGGCTTACTGATCGCTCTGTTGGGTCATCTGGTTCATATTCTTCTTCTGTTCGTCACCTTGTTATACTGCGGACACGCAGGGTACACACATCACACACACACACACGCACCAAATTACAACACCACCAACCACACCATACACACAACACAAACACCCACAAAAACATAACCACACTCACACACAACACACATCCCACACATACACATACATACACATAACACAACAATACACACACACACAACATATCAACACACCACACACAACATAACAAACACCAACACACAACACACATACCACACACACTCACCCAACAACAACACATAACACCACACACCCCACACACTACACCACACCAAATGCATATACAATAATACACTACACAACACACACATACACACACACACACAACTACACATACAACACACCACACACAATTACACTACATAAACACACACACCACCTAACAACCACACACACACATACATACACAACTACACACACACATACACCATACACACACACACACACACACACTCACACCACACATATCATACACATACACACACATACACACACAATACACACATACACCCACACTCAACACCCACCACACACACCAACATAACATTACACACACATCACACACATACACCCACACACAACAACAACTACTCATACACACACACACATACACACACCAATACACACACACACACACAAACACATAACAGCACACACACACACATATACACACACGCATACATTAAACAAGACACACACACACACATACAACTACACACAACACACCACATAAAACACGCACCCCACACAATACACAAGCATACACATACCACAAACAATACAAACACACACATACTCATACACAACACTCACATACACACAATCACATACACACACAACAACATACACACTGCAACACATTTTACTCAAGGTTTATGCTTTTTTTGAAGCATTTGTTTATAGCTGCTAGAACATCAGTGAGTACAGGAAACTGAGTGAGTGAGTGAGTGAGTGAGTGAGTGAGTGAGTGAGAGAGAGAGTGAGTGAGTGAGTGAGTGAGTGAGTGAGTGTGTGAGTGAGAGCGTGAGTGAGTGAGTGAGTGAGTGAGTGAGTGAGTGAGTGAGTGAGTGAGTGTGTGAGTGAGTGTGTGAGTGAGTGAGTGAGTGTGTGAGTGAGAGTGTGAGTGAGTGAGTGAGTGAGTGAGTGAGTGAGTGAGTGAGTGTGTGAGTGAGTGAGTGAGTGAGTGAGTGAGTGAGTGAGTGAGAGTGTGAGTGAGTGAGTGAGTGAGTGAGTGAGTGAGTGTGTGAGTGAGTGAGTGAGTGAGTGAGTGAGTGAGTGAGTGTGTGAGTGAGTGTGTGAGTGAGTGAGTGAGTGAGTGAGTGAGTGAGTGAGTGAGTGTGTGAGTGAGTGAGAGAGTGAGAGAGAGAGTGAGTGAGTGAGTGAGTGAGTGAGTGAGTGAGTGAGAGTGTGAGTGAGTGAGTGAGTGTGTGAGTGAGAGTGTGAGTGAGAGAGTGAGTGAGAGAGTGAGTGAGTGAGTGAGTGAGTGAGTGTGAGAGAGAGAGTGAGTGAGTGAGTGAGTGAGTGTGAGAGAGAGTGAGAGAGTGAGTGAGTGTGAGAGTGAGTG
>NC_083464.1:1765000-1775000 GCF_030014155.1 Tachysurus vachellii | reverse complement strand
CACGGGGAGCCTGTGTCTATCTCAGGTGTCATCGGGCATCAAGGCAGGATACACCCTGGACGGAGTGCCAACCCATCACAGGGCCACTCTTATTTATTAACACTTATTTATTAGCACTTATTTATTAACACTCTTATTTATTAACACTTATTTATTAACACTCTTATTTATTAACACTCTTATTTATTAACACTTTTATTTATGAACACTCTTATTTATTAACACTTATTTATTAGCACTCTTATTTATTAACACTTATTTATTAACACTCTTATTTATTAACCCTTTTATTTATTAACACTTATTTATTACCACTTCCTGGAGTATTGGTCAGTAAGTGTTGAGTCATTTTCACAAATACACACACACACACAAATATACATACACACACAAATAAACATACACACACAAATACACACATACATAAACACACATACACAAACACACACATACACACACACATAGATATACACATAGATACACACACACACACACACACATAGATACACACACACAGATATACACTTAGATACGCACACACAGATACACACACACACACACATAGATATACACATAGATACACACACACACATAGATATACACATAGATATACACACCCACACACACACACTGTGTTTATTCTTACTTACTGGAGCAGTACAGTACTACAGCTCGTGCAGAAGTACCGAGACTCATCCTGAAGGCTCTGTTTCAGGCCATGTGCAGTGTATTATGGGGAAATGTAAGAGGTTTCTCTGTGTGTGTAGTGATTTGTGTAACATTTGTCATGTGTTTTCCCAGGTGAGGACGACAGCCTGGCCCTGAAGGGAAAGCTGAAAGTGGAAGATGTCTTTGGCAAGAACTTCAGAGTTCACAATCCCAAAGCTAAATGGATCAGCGGTGAGCAGCAGTTTACATTTAAACTTCTACACTGAGAATCCAATGCACTTTTAATGCATGTAATGGAAACATCTGGAAGCATGTGATGTGTGTTATTACTCCATCACCTGGTGATACACTGATGGTGTTGTAGCATTGATCCAAACCCGACTGAAGCGGTTTAACAGCCACAAGATCAATCAGTAGCTGTGTTTAACTCAGACTCAGGCTCCTCTAATCAGCCACTTTGTTGTTGAGAAATTGGATGTGTGTGTGTATGTGTGTGTGTGTATGTGTGTGTGTGTATTTGTGTGTGTATATATTTGTGTGTGGGGTTGTGTATGTGTGTATATTTTTGTGTATTTCTGTGTGTGTGTGTGTGTGTGTGTATTTCTGTGTGTGTGTATATTTGTGTGTTGATTTGTGTGTGTATATGTGTGTATTTGTGTCTTTGTTGATTTTTGTGTGTGTGTTTGTGTGTATATTTATGTGTTTGTATTTCTGTGTGTGTGTATATTTTGTGGTGTCTTTGTGTGTATGAATATGTGTGTGTGTGTATTTGTGTGTGTGTATATATTTGTGTGTGGGGTTGTGTATGTGTGTATTTGTGTGTATATATTTGTGTGTGGGGTTGTGTATGTGTGTGTGTGTGTGTGTGTGTGTGTGTGTATTTGTGTGTGTATTTCTGTGTGTGTGCATATTTGTGTGTGTTGATTTGTGTGTGTGTATGTGTGTGTATTTGTGTCTGTGTTGATTTGTGTGTGTGTGTTTGTATTTCTGTGTGTGTGTATATTTTGTGGTGTCTTTGTGTGTATGAATATGTGTGTGTGTGTGTGTGTGTGTGTGTGAAGCATGTATATAGGTATTACAGATCTTCTCTTGTTTCCCTGTAAGGAGAAATGTGTGTATTTAACACCGTGTTGAGTCTTCAGTGTCAGCGCTATGTATTTTCCACTTCACGTTTTTTCAGCACCAGAAGTAGAAGTTCTTAGATGATGCTAAAGGAATGATTGTTTACAGCTGTGATTATTACAGTGAGAATAATCACTTGTACACTTGTACACTTGTTCACCACAAAATAATTTGTGGATAATCTATAAGGATAAAAAGCAGAGTGTTTTTGTTTAAACAATATATTCATGTAATCACTGCTAACTGCCTGTGATATTAAAGCAATAAAAGACTTCAGGACTGTCAGGAGTGTATGAGGAGGTGGACACACCACAAAACATGCTGACTCATATTTTTATTAGTGAATAAGTAACCCAGGACCTGGTGATGTAACATGGTCTAATGCAGAGTAGAGCTGATACTGGACAACAGTCTTCACACATGATGCATCACAGGTCACATGCACCATGTCACAGAAGCACAAGTGCTCGAAGCAGAATGTTGTCTAATTGTCAGATGTATTTACTCCTGTATTGTGTAGCACTTCTTGTCATTGTCACCATTCTCACATGTCATGTACATGTTCTTGTCCAGTCTCATTATTTCTCCTTCATGTTCTTTGTCTTCATGCTTCATTTATTTCACTTTGGGACTGTAGTCATCATAGCAGATGTCAGCTGAGGGCTTAGATGTTCTTGGTTGTGGATATCTCAGGGTCTTCTCAGTGGTCCACCATCCCATCCTTCACGGGTTAGTTGATGGCTACAGACAGCATGCTGGCTAAAGACAACTGAAAACCTCTTCGGAGGCTTTTCATCAAGGAGGATGCAAGATCTTTTGTACACCAGCCATGTTCTGGGATGTCGGGTATAAATACAAAACAAGCTTAGATTTGTTAGATGTTTGGTGCAGATAGATCAGCAGGTCTGAGAGGTCGGCACCTCCTATTGCCTTGTTGTAAGATGAGATCACAGCTGGCTAAAATTCCTCAATCCTGCGTTCGGACTCCTTGTTGAACCTTCTAACGTTTGGTGACTGGAACACAGACAAAGCTTCAGGGCTGCTGTTTGTGTAGGAGTTATCAGTGAAATTGATCCACCTACAAATAAGCTCAATTCTTTTCACTGGCATTGAATCAGTTACAGAAAGAAGGAAAGAATCAGCATGGCAGCAGACTTCAAGTGAAGAGAATGAAAAAGCTCCTATGAAAGGAAGCACTTGACTGAAGCTCTTCTATTTCATGCAAGGTTGTGTTGATGGAGGATCCTGTTGGCTGAACTGAATAACTGATTTGTCTCCTCTACAGTACATGGCACCATCTAATCTGTGAAATATTTAGGTTTTGGGAATACCGGTTCAAAAAGAATGATATGTCTGTAGACCAGAATCTTCATCTTCCGTTAGAGGTCATGGGAAAGATCACAGCAGAGTCGTATGGATCAGGAAGATCATCTGTCAATTTAGAAGATGTTGGTCAGAGAATTTTCCTTTTTTAGCTTCTCTTGCCTCTTGGTCATCACCTGAGTCACTGATACCACTTTTCCACCAAAAAGACCCGGGTGCTGGTTCAGAGCTAGTGCTGGTGCTGGTTCAAAGTTGGTTCCACTGGCGAACCTTCTAAGAACCGGTTTGCCTTTCCATCAGTTAGAGAGCATCACAGAGCCGAGTCTGACGTCACTGTATACGTGTCACGTTACACAGCAACGTTAGTGCAGCAGCGACAAACACAAACACATCAACAATGGCGGATGTTGCTTTACTGTTAATGCTCATGGCTTTGTGAACCTACATTAACACCCAAACGTGACGAATCCAACGTGTACGTGCAGCTCCATGTAATCTGTATAAACGGAGGTTGTAATGGAGAAAGTACATAACGTTATTTTATCATTAACACAGAAAAAAGTTAGCCTTAGCATGTAGCTACTTACTATCATGTGTGCTGATAATGTATCATATCGCGGTAAAGTAAAAGTGTATTAAACATTAGTATACTTAAGGTACATTATCAAATGTGCTAACAGTAGCCCCGCCCACATATCCTACTTAAGGTACATTATCAAATGCACTAACAGTAGCCCCGCCCCCAGCTCCTACTTAAGGTACATTATCAAATGCGCTAACAGTAGCCCCACCCACAGCCCCGCCCACATATCCTACTTAAGGTACATTATCAAATGCGCTAACAGTAGCCCCGCCCCAGGCGCTAACAGTAGCCCACAGCCCCGCCCACAGCCCCTGACACAAGCGGTTCTTAAGTCTAGACCAGCAACGTTTTGGTGCTACTTAAGAACCACTTTTCCTGGTTCAGAGCCGGTGCTCTGGGTGTCGAAAAAGAAAGAACTGGTTCTAAATTAGGCTCCGAACCAGCACTCGAGCTGCCTCGGTGGAAAAGGGGCAAAACTGCCTCGGTGGAAAAGGGGCATAAGATATTTTACCTCAGATTCATTTCTGCATGTCAAGAACATTCAGTGGTTCTCCAAAGAATCTGCTTTAACAGCCATCACTGAGAAGCTTCCTGCCACTAGAGCAGCCAAACTGTCATCATCTTTATTCTCCCTGACCTTCCACTGCCTTCGATACAACAAACCACAAGGATCTCTTGTCCAACCCCAGCATTAAAATGGTTTGCTTCCTCTATGAAAGGACATTCACATCTGCTTCACCCAGGTTCTTTACTGAGTTCTCCATTCAGTGAAGGGTTCTGCTGTGTTCTCCTCAGTGCCAACTCGCTCTTTAGACCACCAGAGGGCTTTTGTGCTTCACTTCCCTCGATGTATTACCCTATTTAACTGGGTTCCTTTTAGTTACCAAGTATTATGTGATATAGTTTATTTTGTGTTGCTTATGTTTTAGTTTGTTTTAGTTGTTTTATTTATTTATTTATGTTTTTATCCTTTTTCTGTCATTGTTTGTTTATTAGCTGTTTTACTGAGTGAAGACACTCTACACTTGCATCCAACACTGAATTTGTGACAGAATGCTTGGCCTGAATATGGAGGCCACAGAAATTGGGTTTCTAAGGCAGGAGTTGGCAGCACAGGTTCTTCTCCCTAAGCAGTGCCAGAAGCAGCTTGAAAATCTGGCTAGCGATTGCAATAACATCACTGCAATGCTGTCAATGAAAAAAAAAACTGTTTGGGAGGGAGCAGGGTATTTTGTTGCCACTCTCTCTTCCTGTTCTACAGAGAAAATTGCTCTGCTTCCCTGCTTGGCTGATGAATTCACCCTCCACTCTGCTCTACTGAGGATGTCATGTCACCTCCCTGCTCAGCCTTGCCTAGGTCAACATAGTACCCTTTAAAATACCCCACAGCCTCAATGTGGCCACGTCTGGCCATGTCACATTCACATTATCCCCCCTCTGGCCATGTCAACCCTGCTGACTGTCAGTAAATCCTCCCATCTGAATAGGATTGTTGCTGAATTTGGTTTGGTTCCATGACCCAGATGGCACACTAATGCTGTCCAGTGCATTTATTTGCTGGTAAAAAAATACATTTGCTTTATGAATTTGTTCTAAGGGACAAAAGTATGTCTTTGTGTATATTCACGTTATAATATAACAGTTTCCAAAGTTATCTCATGGCCTTAATATCACCTTAATATGTAAATTCACAGGTTTTCCAAAATAACCACTGCGTATCCTCAGTGCGTCCATAGAATTTACCTGAAACATCTTTCATGGCTGCGTTACGGATCCATTATCTCATGATTTAGGGCCTTTTTACCCCTGGTCACTTCATGTGTTGTCTCTGGGCCTTTTTACCCCTGGTCACTTCATGTGTTTTCTCTGATCCGATATCTATCTGATTTGTTAAAACATTAGGCCACATAAATGCGTCTCGGCGAATCGGATATCGATCCGATCTTTCTACTCCCGCCCAAAATGCTAATATATTTTACCTCATTTCCAGGGTAATTGAAATGGAACACACTTTGGTGTGTGCGGTTTTCAGAACGCGATCCAAAAGAAAAAAACAGCGTTTACTGTTTGCTGCATTTTCGCTGGCAGCAGCAGCGCATTTTAAGCCCCGACGAGACGCCTGGGTGAAAGATCACCTGAGTGACGTACTTCTGTTTGGGAGGAGTTTAGCGCTGACGTATGTGGCTTGAACAACCACATTCATTTACACCTGTCCAGTTTCATCTGAAACCCAGACCACCTCCTGAAGGGGTTTGTACTGTCGGATTTATATCCGTCTCCAAAACGTTTTGGAGGGCATTTAGACCTGGTCTTTTTACCATCGGGTAGATATCTGATCACAGAAAGCGCATGAAGTGACCAGGGGTAAAAAACCTCTTACTCACACTTATCTCTTGAGCTCCAGGTGCGAACATGTCAGAGAGCTTTTCTTCATGTTGAGCTCTAATATATCTGGAGATAGTCTTGTCATGTCTCATTTACATTCTTCCTGTAAAGGTAAACAGGAGCATGAGGACAGAACAGAACATCAGTAGTTAGCACTCACAGGTTCAGGTTTTAATGATGCAAATATCAATGATGCAAACATGTGCACTGAAGAGCTGTTTGTTCGGTCTGTTTATTCCGCTT
This sequence comes from Tachysurus vachellii, assembly GCF_030014155.1. NCBI lineage: Eukaryota > Metazoa > Chordata > Actinopteri > Siluriformes > Bagridae > Tachysurus > Tachysurus vachellii. The sequence continues at coordinate 1,768,675 of NC_083464.1, read as the reverse complement.
CTTCGTTTACCTGTTTAGGGCCTTGAGGTGTCGAGGGCCTGTGTGAGCCGCTCAGAGCGATACGTGATTAGCATGCTGTGTGTGTGTGTGTGTGTGTGTGTGTGTGTGTGTGTGTGAGCCATGGGCTGAAATCCACAGTGAATTCCTTGATGTGGTGTGTTTTGTGTTTTGTGCTTTGGACCCTGACCTGACTGATTAGATCCAGGGATCTCCACAGCCCATTATTATTAATCTGCATTGGCCTGTCAGGATCGATTAGCTTTAAGATTCACAGAGCTTGACTTGCGGCTGTCGTAGCCACACTATTAACCATTATGCAGTAATAGAGCTGGGATTGAATTTATAGATATTGTGTGGGAACTGTAAGGTTTATCGTCGTCCGGTATGTGGTTCATGTGTTTTCTGTGTTATTTCTAAAGATATGAAGTCGGTCTCTTGACTACAGTGAAGTAATTTGCAGGCGTGATGTTGATATTTCTGACTCAGAGCTACAATATTGCACAGTTCAGTAGTTCAGTGCATTTTTAGATTCTATTTTCTCTGCTTGTTGATTATATCTGTGCTGTATTTATCAGCTCCATGCTGTATTAGAAGGTTAGCGGTGATGTCACTGTGTACAAACCATCATTTTTCAAGGTGGTTTCTATCCCCAGGCCAGCAGGTACCTTTATAAACATTAGTGAAAAAACACAAAAGCTTGTTGCTATTCTACAAACTTTATCTTTATCAAAGCACAGCTCATAGTAGCTCCTGCGTTGCATGTCAGATACACGTTATGTAGCTTTTGAGTGTATGTACATGACCGTAAAGAGCTTCAACTTTGACTAGTGTCCATAAAACATGGTTCATTTGGCAGCTCAGCTTTATTCACCCCTATAGGTAGAAATCTTTATAGACCTTCTGATCCCACTGAGTTTCATAAACATCAGCGATTTCCATCATAGATCCTAACCTTCATCTGACTTTTCACTATATTCAAATATTGGCAATTGATTGCAAATGATTCCCATTTAGTTGCTTAAACTTCAGCGTTGTTCTTTTATTCGTCTCACGAATAAACGTCCGGCTTCGTGCGCTGAAACGTCTCTGAATATATGTGTGCAATTTACACTCTTAATTTTCACATCATTCTTAATTAGGTATCAATTTGCTAATTAAAATTAAAAATGCATCTGTCTACTCTCTCCAAGAATTTGTCACGTATGTCCTTTGTCCTCTGCTCTTATTTTAGTGTGTAATGGACTCTCGTTCTCATTCTGCTCTCCACCGCTGCTGGGTAATTGTGATTAAATGGCTCTATAATCATCTCATTAGTGGAACAGAAAGATCAGATCCTTCAGCGTGGGGTGTAAACCAAACAGCTATGTCACTCCAGAATTTAAATGGTCAGCACTCAGTGTGGCCTCCACCATCTGGTTTCTCTACTTTATTAACACGCTTCCTCACGTCCCCCTATATCTCACTCGCTGTAGTCATTAAGGGGGGTCACGGTGGCTTAGTGGTTATCATGTTCTCCTCACACCTCCAGGGTCGGGGTTCGATTCCCGCCTCCACCTTGTGTGTGTGGAGTTTGCATGTTCTCCCCGTGCCTCAGGGGTTTCCTCCGGGTACTCCGGTTTCCTCCACCGGTCCAAAGACATGCATGGTAGGTTGATTGGCATCTCTGGAAAATTGTCCGTAGTGTGTGATTGTGTGAGTGAATGAGAGTGTGTGTGTGTGCCCTGTGATGGGTTGGCACTCCGTCCAGGGTGTATCCTGCCTTGATGCCCGATGACGCCTGAGATAGACACAGGCTCCCCGTGACCCGAGGTAGTTCAGATAAGCGGTAGAAAATGAGTGAGTGAGAGTGTAGTCATTAATCATACCGATGTCCAACGAATGAACCCCTTAAGCCCTGATCTCTATCTGCGTGGGAGAAGGACGGAGTGGAGGAGATGCTTTATTTGTTGTCCACAAATCTTAAAATCTGAAACCCAAACCCTGGGGAAAGGGAAGAAGTATCAGGAAGAGTGTGTTATCCTCAGCAGAGACAGCACCGGAGTTTGGAAATACAGTAGATAAGAGAACAAACAGTGCTGCGGAAGTCGGGAGCAGATCAAAGTCTGCAGTCCTGCACCGGCAAACAAATTATAAAGATAGCAGGTGACAGCAAGTGCACTCTGCTGGAGATAGTGTACATCAATAGAGCAGGGGAGATTAGGTTCGGGACGAGGCCTGAGGCACGAGCGTGGCTGAGCGATGAGGACAGAGAAGAACTCGGTGAGCTGAACAAGTGCACAGAGTTATAAATCGATTCAGAGAGAAGGAACACAGGAAGTGAAGCTACAGGGGAAATGTTCACAAAGAAGTGAAAAAGCAGTTCATTTAAGAACAAAAATGGGTTAAATGAGTTACAGTGTTTAACAGTGACCTTTAAATAAGTAATAAACCACATGAGGTCATCTAACCTCCTGAAGCTGATTGTATTAATATAGCAACACGTCCCTAAGGGTTTTATTCCTCTTCATCTGTCAGTCATTACAGTTTTCTAAAATTCCTTTTCTGTTTATAGATAGTGAACGTCTACAGTAGGAAACACGTTAGCGCCTGTTCACACTTATGTTACAGAAGGAACAGGAACAACATCCTGCTTCCTGTTTATGTTTTATTAGCACTGACTGGTCAAGGACAGTTAGCATGATGTCTCAGCAGAGTCTTCAGCACTGTTGTTCTTCCTGTTTTTGACCTTTTGCTATCGTCTGTTTTGATTTCTGGATGTTGACTTGGAGATTATTTCTGCACGGTTTTGACATTTTAGATGATTACTGTGTCTGACCTTTGCTCTTTTTTTAAATTATGCTGTTTGGTCTGTTTTCTGTCAAAACATTGAAGCTGGTCCTATAGCAGGGCAATAACCAGCGTTTCTTCTTTCAGTCTTCTCGTGTTTATACAACAAAAACTTCTCTGTGCTGGAGAACTTACAGCTTTACCTCTGACTGCATGGGGGACACAGTGTCTTAGTGGTTAGCACGTTCTCCTCACACCTCTAGGGTTTGGGGTTCGATTCCCACCTCCACCTTGTGTGTGTGGAGTTTGCATGTTCTCCCTGTGCCTCGGGGGTTTCCTCCGGGTACTCCGGTTTCCTCCCCCGGTCCAAAGACATGCATGGTAGGTTGATTGGCATCTCTGGAAAATTGTCCATAGTGTGTGATTGTGTGAGTGAATGAGAGTGTGTGTGTGTGTGTGTGTGTGCCCTGTGATGGGTTGGCACTCCGTCCAGGGTGTATCCTGTCTTGATGCCCGATGACGCCTGAGATAGGCACAGGCTCCCCGTGACCCGAGGTAGTTCGGATAAGCGGTAGAAAATGAATGAGAGAGAGAGAGTGTTATAAAGCAGTGACACTGGAGACTCCTTTCCTTTCGTCTTCTAAAGCATTAAATCCTCAAGTCCCTGTGAGTGGGCTGTTACTATGGAAACAATAACATTAATAATTTTTTGTGCATATTAGTTATTGTTATTATTTATTAATTATCAGTTATACCTGTTATTGTTTTTGTTCGAGATTGCGTCCTAAACTCAGAGTCCTGATGAACCGAAGCCAGCACAATCGTGTTAACTGCCAAGTCGAGCTCTCGAGCTTCTTCCAGCTACAAAACTAGGCAGCCATTTTGGAGGCCCATGACCCAAAACAGTTT
>NC_083464.1:1757500-1760000 GCF_030014155.1 Tachysurus vachellii | reverse complement strand
TGTAAGGAATGAAGTTTCTTCACGATTATTCACCAGTGTTCTGAGGAACTGTGAGGAGTTAGAGGACATTCAGTGATAATTAAGAAACTAAAAGTTGGTCCTCAGGAGAGTGAAGCAGAAAAGCATCAGCTCCATCACCAGGAGATGACAGTTAGAGCCTTACTCTGAGGTCCAGAAGATGCAGCTGACTGACTTCACATGTCTCAGAGGGAGAGCATGGTAGCCTTCACCCTGCAGTAAGATGTCACATGAGAAGAGAGAGAGCTGGGTGCAGGGTGGGAACTGGCAGGTGACCAGACTGCAGGAAAATTGGGAAAAATTAAGAAGTTGTATAATTAAATCAGAATTAAAGCATCTTTATCCTTCACCGCTGGTAGTCTTCCTCAATTAGCTTCTCACTGGCATTGCATCTGGAATTTTTTAGCAGGCTATAAAGAGTTGGTGCTCCATATAAAGCTGCACCACCTGGGCTGGATGAACACTTTCCTATCTTCTCATTAGAGATACTGAGTGCCTTAATAGAGCCAAGAGGTTTAACTGATCTAATGCAGGATTATTGACGGACATTACCACCATTAATCCAGAGATGGAAGTAAAAAAAAAAAAAGAAAAAAAGAAAGGAAAAGACAAAGGAACAGTAGAGAATCTAATCAGGACAAAAAAGGGGGTGGAGACAGACACATATAAGACCAAGAAGGGGGTGGAGACAGACACATATAAGACAAAAAAGGGGGTGGAGACAGACCCATATAAGACAAAAAAGGGGGTGGAGACAGACACATATAAGACCAAGAAGGGGGTGGAGACAGACACATATAAGACAAAAAAGGGGGTGGAGACAGACCCATATAAGACAAAAAAGGGGGTGGAGACAGACACATATAAGACCAAGAAGGGGGTGGAGTCAGACACATATAAGACAAAAAAGGGGGTGGAGACAGACACATATAAGACAAAAAAGGGGGTGGAGACAGACCCATATAAGACTAAGAAGGGGGTGGAGACAGACACATATAAGACCAAGAAGGGGGTGGAGACAGACACATATAAGACCAAGAAGGGGTGGAGACAGACCCCTATGAGACCAAGAAGGGGGTGGAGACAGATCCATATAAGACAAAAAAGGGGGTGGAGACAAACCCATATGAGACCAAGAAGTGGGTGGAGACAGACCAATATGAGACCAAGAAGGGGGTGGAGACAGACCCCACAAAAAACCCCAGAGTGGGTGGAGACAGACCCAGAAGAGACCAAGAAGGGGGTGGAGACAGACCCATATGAGACCAAGAAGGGGGTGGAGACAGACCAATATGAGACCAAGAAGGGGGTGGAGACAGACCCCACAAAAAACCCCAGAGTGGGTGGAGACAGACCCAGAAGAGACCAAGAAGGGGGTGGAGACAAACCCATATGAGACCAAGAAGGGAGTGGAGACAGACCCATATGAGAACAAGAAAGGGGTGGAGACAGACCCATATAAGACAAAAAAGGGGGTGGAGACAAACCCATATGAGACCAAGAAGGGGGTGGAGACAGACCAATATGAAACCAAGAAGGGGGTGGAGACAGACCCCACAAAAAACCCCAGAGTGGGTGGAGACAGACCCATATGAGACCAAGAAGGGGGTGGAGACAGACCCCACAAAAAACCCCAGAGTGGGTGGAGACAGACCCATATGAGACCAAGAAGGGGGTGGAGACAGACCCCACAAAAAAAGATTGAGTGGGTGGAAACAGACCCAGAAGAGACCAAGAAGGGGTCAGAGACAAACCCCAAAGAGACCCTGGGGTGGATAATAATAATAAATAAATTCAGGGCTTGCTGTGAAAGACTCGCTTAACAGATGATAAACATTTAAATGATAAAAGCTCCATCGCTCCCGAGTCGACTTTTTATCTCATTGCACTTCTGCTTTCTGCTCAGCTCGCTTCAGTCTCATCCACTTTTGAATGCTAAAGACAGACAGAGCAGGATGTAAACACCGATAAACACCACACGTGATTGATCTCTGCTCAGTCTTTATATTCCTGATGGAGATTAACCTGAATTTTTCATTCGGTTTCTCTTCTTTTCCCACAGAGAGATTAACGAACGTTTGTTTCCCACTCTGTCAAATACGAGATCAAACTGTAGAGTCTGCGGTGATGAACCTGGTAGACAGAAGATGCCTGGAGATTCAGATACATCACGGAGATAAAAAAAAAATTCATTTCAAAATAAATTTCCCACTTGGATGAGATGGAAATTTTAACATGTGGTTAAAAAGAAGATTTAACAGAGCAGTTTATTTCCTCAGCTGAATAAACATTACTAAACATCTCAGAAACATCTGTTTAGAATCGTGTTATGTGACAGGACCTTAAACCTTCCTCATTAACCAACCAAAAGAAACCATTTTCTCTTATCGTTCCTGTCGTATTCAGATCTTCATATTTGAGAATAACATCTACTACCGAGCCACCGTCGAGAGCCGGATCATCCGACTGGTTTCCACGGGGA
>NC_083464.1:1700000-1752500 GCF_030014155.1 Tachysurus vachellii | reverse complement strand
TTAAAGCTTCAGACTCACCATCACTACACTATTAAAGCTTCACACTCACCATCACTACATTATTAAAGCTTCAGTCTCACCACCATCACTACACTATTAAAGCTTCAGACTCACCATCACTACATTATTAAAGCTTCAGACTCACCATCACTTCACTATTAAAGCTTCAGACTCAACATCACTACATTATTAAAGCTTCAGACTCACCATCACTACATTATTAAAGCTTCAGTCTCACCACCATCACTACACTATTAAAGCTTCAGACTCACCATCACTACATTATTAAAGCTTCAGTCTCACCATCACTACACTATTAAAGCTTCAGACTCACCATCACTACACTATTAAAGCTACAGACTCACCATCACTACACTATTAAAGCTTCAGATTCACCACCATCACTACACTATTAAAGCTTCAGACTCACCATCACTACACTATTAAAGCTTCACACTCACCATCACTACATTATTAAAGCTTCAGACTCACCATCACTACATTATTAAAGCTTCAGACTCACCATCACTACATTATTAAAGCTTCAGACTCACCATCACTACACTATTAAAGCTTCAGACTCACCATCACTACATTATTAAAGCTTCAGACTCACCATCACTACACTATTAAAGCTTCAGACTCACCATCACTACATTATTAAAGCTTCAGACTCACCATCACTACACTATTAAAGCTTCAGACTCAACATCACTACATTATTAAAGCTTCAGACTCACCATCACTACATTATTAAAGCTTCAGTCTCACCACCATCACTACATTATTAAAGCTTCAGACTCAACATCACTACACTATTAAACCTTCAGACTCACTATCACTACACTATTAAAGCTTCAGACTCACCATCACTACATTATTAAAGCTTCAGACTGACCATCACTACATTACATTACAATACATTACATTGTATAAGGTGTGTGTGTGTATGTGGTGTGTGTGTGTGTGTGTGGGTGGGTTGTGGGTGTGGGCGTGTGTGTGTGTGTGTGTGTGTGGGTGTGTGTGGGGGGGTGTGGGTATGTGTTTGTGTGTGTGTGGGTATGTGTGTGTGTGTGTGTGTCTGTTTGTGTGTGGGCACGTGTGTGTGTGGGGGTGGGGGTGGGGGGCTGGGGGTATGTGTTTGTGTGTGTGTGTGTGGGTATGTGTGTGTGTGTGTGTGTGTGTGTGTGTGTGTGTGTGTGTGTGTGTGTGTGTGTGTGTGTGTGTGTGTGTGTGTGGGTACTGTATGTGTGTGTGTGTGCTGCCTGTGTGTGTGTGTATGTGTGTGTGTGTGTGTGTGTGTGTGTGTGTGTGTGTGTGTGTGTGTGTGTGTGTGTGTGGGGGGGGGGGGTGTTTGTGTGTGTGTGTCTGTTTGTGTGTGTGGGCACGTGTGTGTGTGTGTGTGTGTGTGTGTGTGTGTGTGTGTGTGGTATTTTCTTTTTTATGAGGTTTATAAATATATATTTATAAATCTGTGTATAAGGTATTTTCCCCTCCAGCATCATCGCCCTGTGAGACCAGTCCATCATGTTCATTATAAACAACATACTACAAGATGTTTTAATGTTCTTTATGCTGTGAAAGCCGCACTGAGCTTCACAACTTGTCATTTTTATTCTCTAAAGATCTCACTGCTCGTGTAATCGAGTTAGAGTTAAATATTAAACTCCTCAGAAGGCTTGTAGCTCGACTAATAAATAAACGAGTGAATCAGTGGAGCTGTAATGAACTCTGAGATTTAAATGCAGGGGTTATTTTCTGCAACAGAATGAAGCTCCGTTATTCTCTAAAGACGGACTGAAGCTCTTCTTCACACGAGCTATTCCTCAGGGTGGGCGGGGCAAATTCTTCCACATCTCTATGGCTGTATCACAGGTATACACACACACACACACACACACACACACACACACACACCTTACAGTGATATTGCATAAGGTAATTCAATGAAGGTCTAAAAAATTCTTACTAAAATTATAAGTTTATAAATCGGAAATGTTACACTAAGTTGCCAATTTAATAGGTACACTTTCTGTTCGGGTAAACAATTCTAAACTGGCATCATGGTTATGAATTAAGTTGTTTAACATATATATAAATTATATATATAGAAAAATATGTTAAACAACTTAATTCATATATATATATATTTATTTATATAGGACACATACAGTTTAAGATACACATATACTGTGTATCAGCGCATATGGAATGTATTGAGTGTAAAGTAGTGAGTGTTCAGCTTGTATAACTGTAAAGTAGTGAGTGTTCAGCTTGTATAACTGTAAAGTAGTGAGTGTTCAGCTTGTATAACTGTAAAGTAGTGAGTGTTCAGCTTGTATAACAGTGTAAAGTAGTGAGTGTTCAGCTTGTATAACAGTGTAAAGTAGTGAGTGTAAATGGCTAATTGGGCCCAATTTGGATATTTTCACTTAGAGGTGTACTTACTTATGTGTCCATCGGTTTAGACATTAATGGCTGTGTTGATTTATTTTGAGGGGACAGCAAATGTACACTGTTATACAAGCTGAACACTCACTACTTTACACTGTTATACAAGCTGAACACTCACTACTTTACACTGTTATACAAGCTGAACACTCACTACTTTACACTGTTATACAAGCTGAACACTCACTACTTTACACTGTTATACAAGCTGAACACTCACTACTTTACACTGTTATACACACTGAACACTCACTACTTTACACTGTTATACAAGCTGAACACTCACTACTTTACACTGTTATACAAGCTGAACACTCACTACATTACACTGTTATACACACTGAACACTCACTACTTTACACTGTTATACACACTGAACATTAGAGCCCAGGGTCATTTCTTCAGTGTTGTCACATGAAAAGTTATAATAAAATATTTACACACACGTGAGGGTGCACTTACTTCTGTAAGATACTGTATGTTACTCTGATTGGTCAGAAGGTGATGAATCATTTTCTTTCACAGCAGCTTTGACATAATTATAAAATTTTACATGGTTATTTTTTTGTTTGTTAAATGTGATGTTCCATGGGTCTGGTTGTACTTTTTGTTCCATGGGTCTGGTTTTATTTTACAGATAGTAATTCTTTGACACAGGAATGTGTTTATTTATAATCCACATGCACTTTAATCACATGAAAAAACTCTAAATTAAACTATAAAACGTGATTATTCCTACGATCTTAATTATACATGACACCTTAATATTATGCATCACAAACTGACTAGCTTTGAGAAGGATGAGGATAATATATGTGTGTGCGTGCGTGCATGCGTACGTGTGTGTGTGTGTGAGTGTGTGTGTGTGTTTAATATTGTTTATTTGTATCCTTCAGCCCAACAGCAGCTCAGACACTCTGCAGTCCATCACATCAGGAGACTGGGACGTCACTCACATTCTTGCCTACAACGAGGACAAACAGCTAATGTACGAACAAACACACACACAACCACACACACACACACACACACACACCGACATACCCATACATGCATATACTAAATCCGACTCGAACGCACTGCACGGTGAGAGTTTAGAAACTGCTGCGTCCTTGTTTTCACTGAGACGTGGTTCAGCGACAGAGTTCCGGACGTCACCATCCAGCTCGATGGGCTCACCTCGTTTGGTGCCGACAGAAACGCAGCTCTGTGCGGTGACGCTTGTGGTGGTGGTGGTGTGTGTTTTCATTGTCAGAGTGTACATTCCCACCAGCGCTAATGCTAAAGAGGCTCTATGTGAATTCTATGGGGTAATTAGCGATCTCAGAATTTTCACCCCGACAGACTGTTTATCATCGCCGGTGATTTCAATCATATAAATCTCAAGTCAGTGCTTCCTAAATGCCATCAGTATGTGGACTTTCCTACGAGAGGCTAAAACACACTGCATCTTGTTTACATAAACATTCCTGGTACGTATTCGCCCCGCCCCCACCTCGGCTACTCAGACCACATCTCTGTTACGCTAATTCCAGCATACAGACCACTCGTCAGACTCTAAACCGGTTCTGGCCAGGATTTACACTGAACATACAGTATTTACACTGAACATACAGTATTTAAACTGAACATACAGTATTTACACTGAACATACAGTATTTACACTGAAAATACAGTATTTACACTGAACATACAGTATTTAAACTGAACATACAGTATTTACACTGAACATACAGTATTTACACTGAACATACAGTATTTAAACTGAACACACAGTATTTAAACTGAACACACAGTATTTACACTGAACATACAGTATTTAAACTGAACACACAGTATTTACACTGAACATACAGTATTTAAACCGAACACACAGTATTTAAACTGAACACACAGTATTTACACTGAACATACAGTATTTACACTGAACATACAGTATTTAAACTGAACATACAGTATTTACACTGAACACACAGTATTTAAACTGAACATACAGTATTTACACTGAACACACAGTATTTACACTGAACATACAGTATTTACACTGAACACACAGTATTTACACTGAACATACAGTATTTACACTGAACATACAGTATTTACACTGAACATACAGTATTTAAACTGAACACACAGTATTTAAACTGAACACACAGTATTTACACTGAACATACTGTATTTAAACTGAACATACAGTATTTACACTGAACACACAGTATTTAAACTGAACACACAGTATTTACACTGAACACACAGTATTTACACTGAACATACAGTATTTAAACTGAACACACAGTATTTAAACTGAACACAGTATTTACACTGAACATACAGCTTTTAAACTGAACACACAGTATTTAAACTGAACACACAGTATTTACACTGAACATACAGTATTTAAACTGAACATACAGTATTTACACTGGTCAGTGCTGGTTTTTTGTATTGTCTTTTGTCTAATGTCTTGTATTGTTTGTCTGCACTGTCTTTTGTCCTGCACTGTCTTGTCTGTCTTGTCTGTTTTGTCCTGCACTGTCTTGTCTGTCTTGTCCTGCACTGTCTTGTCTGTCTTGTCCTGCACTGTCTTGTCTGTCTTGTCCTGCACTGTCTTGTTTGTCTTGTCCTGCACTGTCTTGTCTGTCTTGTCCTGCACTGTCTTGTTTGTCTTGTCCTACACTGTGTACACCAGGTCACACAGATACACTTTATGTATCTAGGACACTTACTAAGTCCTTATAGCCCTGTCTGTGTGTTATGTAGCTCCCTGATCCTGGAGAAACGTTGTCTCATGTTACTGTGTACTGTAACAGCTTTATATGGTTGTAATGACAATAAAAGCTTCTTGACTTGACTCTTGACTTGACATGCACACACAGACACATAACCACACACCCTCACACACCCTCACACACACATACACACACATAAAGTGTTTTGTTAGCACATTTTAACGTTTCAGTGCTGCATGTTGTGTCTAACAGATACTTCCTAAGCACAGAGGATGATCCTAAACGACGACACCTGTACAGGTACGGCTCACACGTTCCTTCTTATAAGAATAATCTGAACACTTGATCTTACAGTAACAACAGTGACTCTGTATGACAGCACAGTACTGCCGAATTCTGGACTCTGATTGGTCAGATGGTGGTGATTAATTCTCTAGTAGCGCAGGTTTATATTAATGCCATCGTTTCTATAGTAACGGCTCGTTCACAGGAGTTGATATGGTGGATTTTTCTGGCAGGAGAAATGTGTTTATGTGTCATCATATAAATCTGAGCTTCATGTTGACGTTGTGTTTGTTTCAGCGCTGATACTGTCGGGCCTTTCAACCGCCGCTGTCTCTCCTGTGACTTCACTGATAGCTGTGGATATGTGAGCGGCTCCTTCAGCCACAACATGGTCTTTTTCCTGCTCACCTGTAAAGGTAAACATTTACTCTTCCTCTCTCTCTATCTCTCTCTCTGTCTGTCTCTCTGTCTCTCTCTCTCTCTCTCTCTCTGTCTCTCTGTCTCTCTGTCTCTCTCTCTCTCTCTCTCTCTCTCTCTATCTCTCTCTCTGTCTGTCTCTCTGTCTCTCTGTCTGTCTCTCTCTCTTTGTCTCTCTCTCTGTCTCTCTGTCTCTCTGTCTCTCTCTGTCTCTCTCTCTCTCTCTCTCTCTCTCTCTCTCACTCTCTCTCTCTCTCTCTTTCTCACTCTCTCTCTCTCTCTCTCTCTCTCTCTCACTCTCTCTCTCTCTCTCTTTCTCACTCTCTCTCTCTCTCTCTCTCTCTCTCTCTCTCTCTCTCTCTCTCTCTCTCTCTCTCTCTCTCACATCTGTCTGTTCTTCCCAATAAACATCATCAAAATGTAATTGAATCAATTTGTTTGCCTCAGATTTTCTTTTTTCTTTTTATTTTTGGATTCTAAATTGCTCTTGGAGATTTTTCATGTAAATAAACTTTTAATTAAAGGTTAAATTATTAAACACTTAGTTCAGCGTTTACATGTTTGTAGCCCTCTCACTCAATCCCCTTTGTGGAGAATGTGATGTCCTACATTAAATCCGTATCAACAACCCACACCATGCACAGGAGGAGAATCGGTGATGGTGTTTACTAGATTGTTACCTTAGTGATGTGTCTACAAAAGCACTATAGCTGGTCAGTATGTCTCTGACTCAGGTTCATGTGCTATGTAGCAGTGCTGCTAATGTGAGCTCAGACTCCTGCACCATATAACTGTAGATGTAAGTCAATGTACACTTGGCTTTAATGCCCTGTGAGATGTACCATAACGTTCAGACATATACTGAACATGCATAACAGTGCTTAGCATCATTAGTATAGACTCCATCTTATCGTAGTGAAATGAAACAGGTTGAAAACAAGCCGTGCAGCTGCATTATGGATCGTTTACAGAGGATGAATTGTGTTCATATGTAGACCTGATAGAGAGAGCTGCAGTAGTCCAGTGTTGACATGACAAGAGACTGAACATGTACCTGAACAGCCTGTGTGGGAAAAAATGACTGAATCCTTCTGATGTTGTAGAGAAGAAACCGACATGTGCGAGTCACGTTAGTAACATGTGAGGAAAAGGACAGTTGAGTGTCTGTGATTATCACAAGGTTGTGAGCTGTGACTGAATGCTGTGATATTGCACGATCATGACCTGGGAATGGATCACCTGGGATGATCAGCAGTTAGGTTCTGCTGAAACTGAGCTTCAGCTGATGAGCCGTCATGCACAATGATATGTCTGCCAGACATGCTGAGATCCGAGCAGAAGCTGTGGTGAACTCAAGAAAATAAAAAAATAGAAATAAATAATGTTTTTGGTGTTTTGATTTCAGGTCCCGGAGTGCCATTTGTGTCGGTCTACAGCACCCAGGAGCGACAGAGTGAGTACTGTGTGTGTGTGTGTGTGTGTGTGTGTGTGTGTGTGTGTGTGTGTGTATACACAGCTGCAGATCCAGCACGTCCTCATCATGCATGCAGTCCATGCCGCTGGTCTCTCCGCAGGCATCTGAGTGGAATTATATGAGGATGGATTTGAGCAGAGAGCTCTCACAGCTGATTGGATTACTGAAGAACTCTCTGTGCGTTCATGAAATATGACCTCTTTGTGTAAGAGCGTTATAATTTAGTTATTTATCAAAAAAAAACACCTTGTCAAATCGCAGGTCATGGAATGGTAACGTAGAGCGGTTTTAAAAAAGTCATCATGAGGTGAAAAAAACACGAGAGAAAATACATAGAGTTTGTTTTCTTTCTGGAAGATTTTCAGAGTTCCTGATGTACAGTAAACTTGGATTGTGCAGTGAAATGGATCTGAACTTCTAGTGGGATTGTTCATGTGGTAACATTTACACACCAGTTTATTAAATTTAATAAAGATTGATAAATGAGCCCTGGTGGACTTCCTGGTTGTCAAAACATCACTGCTAGGATACCAGTGGCTCCTCCGAGGGGAGAAAAGGTTCTTTACATGGAGAGGAGTTTCAAACCAGTCAAATCCAAGACCTTGTTCCTGAGGAATTGAAGAGTGTCCGATAAGCACCACTTGTCTGAGAACCAGCTTGTGAAGAGCTTGGGGAAGATCTTTCACTGCACCCTGAGAGCCACTGTGGTGGTGGTCCAGGCAACTCAGCTTTGGAAGCATGACTAACAGAAGTGGACCTCTTGGATTTATCTGCATGGAATCCTGCTAAGACGTCTTTGGCCGCTGCTGATATACGAAGTTCCAATGACTGTTGTTGAAGGCTTTGAGCAAAAAATCAAACAGTTCCTTCACAGGTTGCTAGGCCTCACTAAGAAGCTGCAGCTTATGCCTAATGTCCTGACAAAGGAAGTTAAGCTCACCAGAGCCGGATAGATAAGCTGGTTTCTATACAAGTTCCTCAATACAGCAAAGTGGGGAGAGAGAAAGAGATGTCAGCTAACTGATCCAGGGAGATATCAATGGAGAAATAGAAGATGAATGCTGCAGAAGAACTACTTGTATGTCAAAGAGAAGAGCTTAGACTAATTGGGATTATACACCTGCCCACAGCTTTGGAAGTCAGAACCTGCTAGACTCATGTTTCTGTCCCAGTCAGTGTATGATGTCCTCAAAAGCCCATTCAACCCATCTTGTTGGGTCTAGGCAAGACCTGAGCATGCCCTCTGCACCAGAGAAGAGGTTCCTTGGAGAAAGTGCAAAAGATCAAGTCTTCAGAGAATAGAGGTGCTGTTGGTGCTATGGCCAGGTTCTGAAGGTTGTAACTGACACCATCTGCACCAGAATCCAACAGAGCAAACATCATCTTCCAACAACATATAACATAACTTTTGTCAGGGTCGGAGAAAAACCACAAGCAGAGCTCAGGGCATCGTTGGGGAGCTGAAGGTTGGCCTCAGGAAGCAGTTGAAGTTTCCAGATCTCATTGCAAGGAGATCCATCAGGTTCTGATTGTTTAATTTACATGCTTTTGTTGGAACTCACGGTCTCCTGGGAAGACCATTCTGAAAAGTTCTGATCTGGTCTGATCCAAGCTCAGTGAAGCTGTCTGCAAAGGGCTTTACAGGATATTCCCTACATACAGTAGGACACTCTATATCAGAGGTTTGCAGGAAAGAAGAGCCATCGAGAACATAAGTAAAGCTGTAGAAACAGTGTCAAGGTGGCTAAGGTTGAAGATGGGTGATCCACGGTGTAGACTGATCACCTCTGCCTGGGTTACTCAGGTGACCCGCTGATGACCCTGGGTTCATAACAGAGGACGTGTCCAAGTCGTATCTTCTGGTGCTTAAAGAAACTATTTCTAGAATAAACAGAATAAGTACAGAATAACAAACAAAGGTGCATCAGTTTGATATAAATTTGCATTCAAACACTGTTTCACTAACAAAACACATACAATGTTCTGGGACCTCCACTGTGTGTGTGTGTGTGTGTGTGTGTGTGTCTGTGTGTGATATCTGCTTGTGCTCTGATAACCCCATTTAAAGTCCAAATCTTTTTACACTGCGTAGGTTTAATTGTAATTTATTGTTTTACAGCTCTTATGAATTCAGTGACTGCCTCAGTGATTAGCATGATAATGTTAGCGTTCTGCTCTGTTCACATCCTCATGCTATCAGCAGTAACAGACGCTTGCTGGGTTTTTTTCTCCCCGCATTTATCTCAGTTTGATACGCGTTCCTGTAAACAAACTGCAAATTACATTCGGCTTTCTGTACACAGAATGCTTAATCTGACGAGATGTTTACAGAGTTATGCTGAGGATGAAGTCAGGTTTGAGGTTAAAGCTTCCTTAGTGTTAGTTGCACTAACATTAGTGTACTTCATTACTAATGAAAGAACCTGAGGTGGAATAGAAGTATTTTCCTAAAATGAGTTCATTGTTGTCACTTACATTATAGCAGCTATAACAACTCGTCCCCTCAGCAGTCTCTCTATTTATTCTCATCTTCAAGTTAATAAGAGAAACATCTCAGCCTGTTACGTTACCTTAGAAACCACAAGGAAGTGTAAACATGTGGGAAATTGTGGGAAACCTTTGAGATCCAGCTTCACCTCACACTGGAGACTCCTTAATTCATTCATTCATTCATTTTCTACCGCTTATCCGAACTACCTCAGGTCACGGGGAGCCTGTGCCTATCTCAGGTGTCATCGGGCATCAAGGCAGGATACACCCTGGACGGAGCACCAACCCATCACAGGGCACACACACACACACACTCTCATTCACTCACACAATCACACACTAGGGCCAATTTTCCAGAGATGACAATCATCCTACCATGCATGTCTTTGGACCGGGGGAGGAAACCGGAGTACCCGGAGGAAACCCCTGAGGCACGGGGAGAACATGCAAACTCCACACACACAAGGCGGAGGCGGGAATCGAACCCCCAACCGTGGAGGTGTGAGGCCAACGTGCTAACCACTAAGCCACCGTGACCCCCACTCCTTAATTCATTCAAATATTTTGTTTAGAAAATAAATCACTCTTTATACATCTAGAGGTTTCACTTATTCATTGTTTAACATGGAAATGTTTTTAGTCAGTTCTTTACTTTTAAAGAAAAAAAAAGGAGAGCTAATGCTAATTCCTGTAGCAATGGCATGTTTATTAGCATGCGTTATTAGCATGAATCATTTGTAAATACTGTAAAGTTAATACTGACTCTTCAGTACTAGTTAATAATGTTAATAAAATTATTAGTTAATAAAATAGTTCAGCAGATTATTCAACTTAAATGTTTACATTAAGGGATGTTATAGTAAAGCTCCAGGTTTGTGTGTGCTTTCATACAGAGCTGTTGGACATTGAACTGAACCTCAACCTCCAGCGCACTGTGGACTCCATGCAGATGCCCAGAGTGGAGTATAGAGAGATAGACGTCGAGGATTACGGTACGTAGATAGACTCATCCTTCATCATTCACAGCTGGGATACGAGTCAATGCGATAACACCCACGTCTGATTTACACACAGGTTATAGAGCAGATGCATGTAGTGAAATAAATCAATAAATAAATCAGTAGGATGTAAAGAGCAAGTAATAAATTACTGCTATTCTTGAAATGTTTGTAAATGAAATGACTCACCTACATGAGTGAGTTTGTTTTACTTGTACACATTATTTATATGACTAATATTCAGCCATCACACAAAAATTAGCCTTAATGCTTTTGTTAGCTTCCTGTGTTACATTTACATTTCTGGTGGTTAGTTAACGTTAAGTACATTGTTTAACATTATTAATTATGTTGTTCTTCAGTTTTGACATTGCAGATCCTGAAACCTGCCAGCTTTGTAGATACAGCACACTACCCTCTACTGCTGCTTGTGTGAGTCTCAGAACACCTTAAATCATACACATATTACACTACACTGAGCTCCTGCGGTCTGATACACAGGAATGTTATTGATTTTGCCAAAATAGCATTTTGTGTTTCAACATCACATCTACAAGAATTTACTTATTTATACTTTTTTAGTCAGTATTAGTCCAGTGTGGCCCAGTATCAGCCCAGTGTGGCCCAGTATCAGCCCAGTGTGGCCCAGTATCAGCCCAGTGTGGCCCAGTATCAGCCCAGTGTGGCCCAGTATTAGCCCAGTGTGGCCCAGTATTAGCCCAGTGTGGCCCAGTATCAGCCCAGTGTGGCCCAGTATTAGCCCAGTGTGGCCCAGTATTAGTCCAGTGTGGCCCAGTATTAGCCCAGTGTGGCCCAGTATCAGGCCAGTGTGGCCCAGTATTAGCCCAGTATTAGTCCAGTGTGGCCCAGTATTAGCCCAGTGTGGCCCAGTATCAGCCCAGTGTGGCCCAGTATCAGCCCAGTGTGGCCCAGTATTAGCCCAGTGTGGCCCAGTATTAGCCCAGTGTGGCCCAGTATCAGCCCAGTGTGGCCCAGTATTAGCCCAGTGTGGCCCAGTATTAGTCCAGTGTGGCCCAGTATTAGCCCAGTGTGGCCCAGTATCAGGCCAGTGTCTCCCAGTATTAGCCCAGTATTAGTCCAGTGTGGCCCAGTATTAGCCCAGTGTGGCCCAGTATCAGCCCAGAATGGCCCAGTATCAGCCCAGTGTGGCCCAGTATCAGCCCAGTGTTGCCCAGTATTAGCCCAGTGTGGCCCAGTATCAGCCCAGTGTGGCCCAGTATTAGTCCAGTGTGGCCCAGTATCAGCCCAGTGTGGCCCAGTATTAGCCCAGTGTGGCCCAGTATTAGTCCAGTGTGGCCCAGTATCAGCCCAGTGTGGCCCAGTATTAGCCCAGTGTGGCCCAGTATTAGTCCAGTGTGGCCCAGTATCAGCCCAGTGTGGCCCAGTATTAGCCCAGTGTGGCCCAGTATCAGTCCAGTGTGGCCCAGTATTAGTCCAGTGTGGCCCAGTATTAGTCCAGTGTGGCCCAGTATTAGCCCAGTGTGGCCCAGTATCAGCCCAGTGTGGCCCAGTATTAGTCCAGTGTGGCCCAGTATCAGCCCAGTGTGGCCCAGTATTAGTCCAGTGTGGCCCAGTATTAGCCCAGTGTGGCCCAGTATCAGCCCAGTGTGGCCCAGTATTAGTCCAGTGTGGCCCAGTATCAGCCCAGTGTGGCCCAGTATTAGCCCAGTGTGGCCCAGTATCAGCCCAGTGTGGCCCAGTATTAGCCCAGTGTGGCCCAGTATTAGCCCAGTGTGGCCCAGTATTAGTCCAGTGTGGCCCAGTATTAGTCCAGTGTGGCCCAGTATTAGCCCAGTGTGGCCCAGTATTAGCCCAGTGTGGCCCAGTATTAGCCCAGTGTGGCCCAGTATTAGTCCAGTGTGGCCCAGTATTAGTCCAGTGTGGCCCAGTATTAGTCCAGTGTGGCCCAGTATTAGTCCAGTGTGGCCCAGTATCAGTCCAGTGTGGCCCAGTGTGGGGTCAGAGGTCCAAACTGAGGAACTTTGGTAGACTTTCCTGGTTATTATTTTCCACATAGACATATCTGGTGTTTTTCAGCAGAAACTAAAGGATTTTTAAAACACTGGTAAATGTTTAAAGGAGGAATTTTAGATTAGGTTATTATGACAACAAATCTGTCAGCTGTTCCAGCTGTAACATAAATAACAAGATAATATTTATGTCCTCTTTCTAATATGTTATTGTTTCTATAGTAACAGATAAATGTCTATACAGTAACAGCCATTTAGAAACAGCTCTATTGAAAAAGCTCTATAGTAACAGCTGTATAAAAACAGATCTGTAGTAACAGCTGTAAAGTAATAGCTCTATTCTAACTGCTCTTTTGTAAAAGCTCTATTGTAACCACTTTGTAGTAACGGCTCTGTAATAACAGCTCTACAGTAACAGATCTATAATAACTGTTCTATAGTAACAGCTCTATTGCATCAGATCTATAATAACTGTTTACTACGAACTCTTTAATAACAGCTCTATTGCAACAGCTCTGGAGTAACATCTCTATAATAACTGTTCTATTGTAACAACTCTTTAATAACAGCTCTATTGTAACAGCTCTCTAGTTATAGCTCTATAATAACAGCTCTGTAGTAACAGCTCTGTAATAACTGTTCTATTGTTACAGCTCTATTGTAACAGCACTTTAGTAAGAGTTCTATTATAACAGCTCTGTAGTAACAGCTCTGTAGTAACAGCTCTGTAGTAACAGCTCTGTAATAACTGTTCTATTGTTACAGCTCTATTGTAACAGCACTTTAGTAAGAGTTCTATTATAACAGCTCTGTAGTAACAGCTCTGTAGTAACAGGTCTGTAATAACTGTTCTATTGTTACAGCTCTATTGTAAAATCACTTTAGTAAGAGTTCTTTTGTAACAGCTCTGTAGTAACAGCTCTATAATAACTGTTCTATTGTAACAGCTCTGTAGTAACAGCTCTGTAATAACTGTTCTATTGTTACACCTCTATTGTAAAAGCACTTTAGTAAGAGTTCTATTATAACAGCTCTGTAGTAACAGCTCTGTAGTAACAGCTCTGTAGTAACAGCTCTGTAATAACTGTTCTATTGTTACAGCTCTATTGTAACATCACTTTAGTAAGAGTTCTATTGTAACAGCTCTGTAGTAACAGCTCTATAATAACTGTTCTATTGTAACAGCTCTGTAGTAAAAGCTCTGTAATAACTGTTCTATTGTTACACCTCTATTGTAACAGCACTTTAGTAAGAGTTCTACTATATCAGCTCTGTAGTAACAGCTCTGTAGTAACAGCTCTGTAATAACTGTTCTATTGTTACAGCTCTGTAGTAAAAGCTCTGTAATAACTGTTCTATTGTTACACCTCTATTGTAACAGCACTTTAGTAAGAGTTCTACTATATCAGCTCTGTAGTAACAGCTCTGTAGTAACAGCTCTGTAATAACTGTTCTATTGTTACAGCTCTATTGTAACATCACTTTAGTAAGAGTTCTATTGTAACAGCTCTATAGTAACATCTCTATAATAACTGTTCTATTGTAACAGCTCTGTAGTAACAGCTCTATAATAACAGCTCTATAATAAAGTCTATTGTAACAACTCTATAATAACAGCTCATTAGTTCTAACTCTATAATAACAGCTCTATACTAACAGGCACTATCACACTGGACACTGCAGTCAATTCAAGTTACTATGAGATAAGTTGATTTAAAAAAACATCTGTAATTTGTGGTATGGTGAAATTTCGTATTTTTAATGAGTGAGAACAGGAGCAGGACCTTGTTTCAAGGACGTTCCACAATATTTTAAATATCCACAGTTATTGTGGGATAACTGTCTGCCTGTCTATCTGTCTGTCTGTCTGTCTGTCTGTCTCTCTGTCTGTCTGTCTGTCTCTCTCTCCGTCTGTCTCTCTGTCTGTCTGTCTCTCTCTCTGTCTGTCTCTCTGTCTCTCTCTCTGTCTGTCTCTCTGTCTGCCTGTCTATCTGTCTGTCTGTCTATCTGTCTGTCTGTCTCTCTGTCTGTCTGTCTCTCTGTCTCTCTCTCTGTCTGTCTCTCTGTCTGCCTGTCTCTCTGTCTGTCTTTCTCTCTGTCTGCCTGTCTCTCTGTCTGCCTGTCTCTCTGTCTGCCTGTCTCTCTGTCTGCCTATCTCTCTGTCTGTCTCTCTGTCTGTCTCTCTCAGTGATGGGTCTCCAGGAAGTCAGTCCGTGTCTGAGCAGTTTCATGTGGACTGGGCCTCTGTGCTGGTCAGCAGCTTCGGTGTGATTGTTGTGCGGTGTGATGGGCGGGGCAGCGGCTTTCAGGGCACCAACCTACTCCATGCGGTTCATCGCAGACTGGGCAGGCTTGAGGAGGAGGACCAGCTGAAGGCTCTCAGGTACAGTGCTGGGAGAATACATATAGCCTTAATACTTGAGACTTACATATGCAGGTGGCACTCTACTACAACGACTGGCACCAAGCGCCCTGCTTTGTCTGCCAGTCATCTTTCCACCACACACAGTGCCCAGTGAGGTCAAGCTTAAGTCAAGCCTACGGACATAATAATAATAATAATAATAATAATAATAATAATAATAATAATAATAATAATAATAATAATAATAATTCATTCATTCATTCATTCATTCATTCATTCATTAATCACTCATCTTCTACCACTTATCCGAACTACCTCGGGTCACGGGGAGCCTGTGCCTATCTCAGGCGTCATCGGGCATCAAGGCAGGATACACCCTGGACGGAGTGCCAACCCATCGCAGGGCACACACACACACACACACACTCTCGTTCACTCACACACTAGGGACAATTTTCCAGAGATGCCAATCAACCTACCATGCATGTCTTTGGACCGGGGGAGGAAACCGGAGTACCCGGATGAAACCCCTGAGGCACGGGGAGAACATGCAAACTCCACACACACAAGGTGGAGGCGGGAATCGAACCCCCAACCCTGGAGGTGTGAGGCGAACGTGCTAACCACTATGCCACCATGCCCCCCAATAATAATAATAATAATAATAATAATAATAATAATAATAATAATAATAATAATAATAATAATAATTCCATCTATTTATTGAGTAGCTCAAAATTCTGTAGAATCAAATAGAAAGTACTAGAGTTCTAGAGTTTCTAGAAAGTTCTTGCCCATTCACTCTGATTATGTTAAAGTCAATGTGTGTAGTTCAATCAATTTCCTCTTCAACAGAAACACTGCTTCTCTGTTGTTGTTTTTCAGCATGGTAGCAAAGGAGCCGTACATCGACATAACCAGGATCGGAGCCTTCGGACAGGTACAGAACTCTCAGTGCTGTCGTTCTAGCTTCTTTAAGCTGCACGGTTCACCAACATGTATAAACATGGGGAAAAATGACAAGATGAATTCCTGGAAACTTACTTCATCCTCCATAACCTCTTTAATAATGTCAGCCTGAAGTGAAGGGATGAGTAGAAAAGAGACTAAAAGTGAAGATATATCTAGATTTATTTAAAGGAATATTTAATAAAGGAATGAGGAGTTTGGGCAGGGAGATATTATTGGGAAAAAATGTTATAGGAAAAGAGAATTATTTATTTATTTCAAAAACTTTGTGTATCTGCTTCCTTGATGGACATTTTAATAAAGAAGAGCTTTACAAGCTGAAATGTATGTAATTGGGCTGTTACAGCTTTGAACTCCATGGGTTTCTAGGACACAGATATAAAATCCCTCTGGAATATCAGATACCTTTCCCAGATTCAAAGAACTGGAGCTCTGAGTTTTTATAGAGCAAGACTTTATTTGTCACATTTACTTTACAACATGGTGAAATTCTTTCTTTCGCTTATCCAGGCTCGTTAGGAGCCCGAGGTCAGTGCACAGGGTCAGCCATGACACATCGCTCCTGGGGCAGAGAGGGTTAAGGGTCTTACTCAAGAGCTCGACAGGGGCGATGCTGAGACTTAAACCCCTGACCTTCTGATCAGTAACCAAGAGCCTTAGAGACACCACTTCTGATGTTTTGTGTGTTGTGTGTGTTACAGGTATATGGTGGATACATCACCAGCCTCCTGCTCAGCTCTGAAGCCTCCATGCTGAAGTGTGGAGCTGTTTTCTCACCCATCACTGACTTCCAGCTTTATGGTACAGCAGCAGTAACTGCATCCAAACACAGACAGTAGAGAAAATTTCTTATACTCAGGGATTTTGTCTCAGTAGTTAGTATGTTTGCTTCACACAACTGGGGTCGGGGCTTCGATTCTCACTCTCTGTGCATGGAGTTTGGAGAGGCTTCATGGTTTCCTTCAGGTTCTCTGGTTTCCTCTCTCAGTCCAAAGATATGCACTGTAGGTGACTGGCATCATTAAATTGTCCATAGTGTGTAATTGTGTGCGATTTTCCGTAGTGATGAGTTGGCACCCTGTCTGGTGTGTCCCACGTGTCATGCCCCGAGCCTCATGGTGTAGGTGATGGAGAGATAGAAGTTCCTCGTATTCTGAGTTGGTTACTCAGCTGCTGGGGTGAAGGGTGTCTGAGCTCTAAACTCTGATCGTTAAAATCAAATGCAGTAAAATGCAAAATAAAATTAAACACAGATATGATGATAAACGAGTGAGAAGATGGTGAATGTTGATGGAACAGGACTAGTTATAATAATCACGTTAATAATTATGTTGGCTTATTATTATTATTATTATTATTATTATTATTATTATTATTAGCCACAAATTTATCAAGAGTAACTCGTCCTAGGGCTTTCGAGCCACATGCACCAAATTCGGATATGTCGTAGACCCTGGTCTGAAGTTTGTTGCTACTACTTTTCTAAGCGATCGGAATTCCGGCATTCCCGGTACGGAAGCTCAAAGTGGCCTTTTTTCGTATCCACTTCCATTATAAATTTTGGAGGTTTATAACTCGGCAAGTTTTCGAGCGATTTACACCAAACTCGGACAGGTTCTTTAGGACGTTACTCCGGACAAAGTTCCGGACTCGGCGTTCCGACGGAACTTTCGGTTTTCCCGTAGTCGACGATGGAACGTCCCATAGACTTGAATGGGGAATTCCTAAAATTCCTCTAAGCTTTCACACACGCAGCGTGCGCAGAGCTCAGGCACGGCTTCTCTCCTGTGTTCTATGCAGTATAATAATAAGTAGAATCCCATAATGACTGCAGTATTGACATGAAATGTCCAAACCCTCAGTAGCCACTTTTTGCCAAAAGTATTGGCACCCCACCGGGTATACTGGTGACGTCACGTGTAGCCCCGCCCCCAGAATAAGCGAAATCAAAAATGAGCACAATATGGACATGTCATATATCAAAACACTCAGCCCAATGAGGGGAACTGCCCCACGTGTATTTTGGTCACGTCACGTGACGTCACGTGTATAGCCCCGCCCCCAAAATAAGCGAAATCAAAAATTTGCACAACATGGACATGTGACATATCAAAACACTCAGCCCAATGAGGGGAAGTGCCTCACGTGTGTTATGGTCACGTCACGTCACGTGTCGTCACGTGTCATCACGTGAAAATAAAAAATTTGCACAACATGGACATGTGACATATCAAAACACTCAACACAATGAGGGGAACTGCCCCACGTGTATTTTGGTAACGTCACGTGACGTCACGTGTAGCCCCGCCCCCAAAATAAGCGAAATCAAAAATTTGCACAACATGGACATGTGACATATCAAAACACTCAGCACAATGAGGGGAACTGCCCCACGTGTATTTTGGTCACGTCACGTCACGTGTCGTCACGTGTCATCACGTGAAAATAAAAAAATTTGCACAACATGGACATGTGACATATCAAAACACTCAACACAATGAGGGGAACTGCCCCACGTGTATTTTGGTAACGTCACGTGACGTCACGTGTAGCCCCGCCCCCAAAATGAGCGAAATCAAAAATTAGCACAACATGGACATGTGACATATCAAAACACTCAGCACAATGAGGGGAACTGCCCCACGTGTATTTTGGTCACGTCACGTGACGTCACGTGTAGCCCCGCCCCCAAAATAAGCGAAATCAAAAATTAGCACAACATGGACATGTCATATATCAAAACACTCAGCCCAATGAAGGGAAGTGCCTCACGTGTGTTATGGTCACGTCACGTCACGTGTCGTCACGTGTCATCACGTGAAAATAAAAAATTTGCACAACACGGACATGTGACATATCAAAACACTCAGCCCAATGAGGGGAAGTGCCTCACGTGTGTTATGGTCACGTCACGTCACGTGTCGTCACGTGTCATCACGTGAAAATAAAAAATTTGCACAACATGGACATGTGACATATCAAAACACTCAGCACAATGAGGGGAACTGCCTCATGGGTATTCGGATCATGTCACATGCTCATGTCCGCTCGCCTCCAAAAGTATTGGCACCCTAGCGGTCCAGTAGCTTTCACAATCTTTCTGTCCACTTGCCTCCAAAAGTAACACTAACCCTTATGTCCACTCGCCTCCAAAAAGCACCGGCCTTTGCGAATACTTGCACCGTCAAAGCCAACATCAAAGTTTGTCTGGGGATGTGGTAGCTCAGTGGTTAAGGTGTTGGGCTACTGATCGGAAGGTCATGGGTTCGAACCCCAGGTCCACCAAGCTGCCACTGCTGGGCCCCTGAGCAAGGCCCTTAACCCTCAGTTGCTCAGTTGTAAGTCACTCTGGGTAAGGGTGTCTGCTAAATGCCGTAAATGTAAATGTAAATGTCTCGACGAACTTTACAAATCTAGTTATATTTTCTTCTTAGACAAAAATTTATCAAGAGTAACTCGTCCTAGGTCTTTCGAGCCACATGCACCAAATTCAGATATGTCGTAGACCCTGGTCTGAAGTTTGTTGCTATTACTTTTCTAAGCGATCGGAATTCCGGCATTCCCGGTACGGAAGCTCAAAGTGGCCTTTTTTCGTATCCACTTCCATTATAAACTTTGGAGGTTTATAACTCGGCAAGTTTTCGAGCGATTTACACCAAACTCGGACAGGTTCTTTAGGACGTTACTCCGGACGAAGTTTTTGTCTCGGCGTTCCGACGGAACTTTCGGTTTTCCCGTAGTCGACGATGGAACGTCCCATAGACTTGAATGGGGAATTCCTAAAATTCCTCTAAGTTTTCACACACGCAGCGTGCGCAGAGCTCAGGCACGGCTTCTCTCCTGTGTTCTATGCAGTATAATAATAAGTAGAATCCCATAATGACTGCAGTATTGACATGAAATGTCCAAACCCTCAGTAGACACTTTTTGCCAAAAGTATTGGCACCCCACCGGGTATACTGGTGACATCACGTGACGTCACGTGTAGCCCCGCCCCCAGAATAAGTGAAATCGAAAATGAGCACAATATGGACATGTCATATATCAAAACGTGTCCAATATGGACATGTCATATATCAAAACACTCAGCCCAATGAGGGGAAGTGCCTCACGTGTATTTTGATATGTCACCTGTCCATGTGACATATCAAAACACTCAGCACAATGAGGGGAACTGCCTCATGGGTATTCGGATCATGTCACATGCTCATGTCCGCTCGCCTCCAAAAGTATTGGCACCCTAGCGGTCCAGTAGCTTTCACAATCTTTCTGTCCACTTGCCTCCAAAAGTAACACTAACCCTTATGTCCACTCGCCTCCAAAAAGCACCGGCCTTTGCGAATACTTGCACCGTCAAAGCCAACATCAAAGTTTGTCTCGACGAACTTTACAAATCTAGTTATATTTTCTTCTTAGACAAAAATTTATCAAGAGTAACTCGTCCTAGGTCTTTCGAGCCACATGCACCAAATTCAGATATGTCGTAGACCCTGGTCTGAAGTTTGTTGCTATTACTTTTCTAAGCGATCGGAATTCCGGCATTCCCGGTACGGAAGCTCAAAGTGGCCTTTTTTCGTATTCACTTCCATTATAAACTTTGGAGGTTTATAACTCGGCAAGTTTTCGAGCGATTTACACCAAACTCGGACAGGTTCTTTAGGACGTTACTCCGGACGAAGTTTTTGTCTCGGCGTTCCGACGGAACTTTCGGTTTTCCCGTAGTCGACGATGGAACGTCCCATAGACTTGAATGGGGAATTCCTAAAATTCCTCTAAGCTTTCACACACGCAGCGTGCGCAGAGCTCAGGCACGGCTTCTCTCCTGTGTTCTATGCAGTATAATAATAAGTAGAATCCCATAATGACTGCAGTATTGACATGAAATGTCCAAACCCTCAGTAGCCACTTTTTGCCAAAAGTATTGGCACCCCACCGGGTATACTGGTGACATCACGTGACGTCACGTGTAGCCCCGCCCCCAGAATAAGTGAAATCGAAAATGAGCACAATATGGACATGTCATATATCAAAACACTCAGCCCAATGAGGGGAAGTGCCTCACGTGTATTTTGGTCACGTCACGTGACGTCACGTGTATAGCCCCGTCCCCAAAATAAGCGAAATCAAAAATTTGCACAACATGGACATGTGACATATCAAAACACTCAGCACAATAAGGGGAACTGCCCCACGTGTATTTTGGTCACGTCACGTGACGTCACGTGTAGCCCCGCCCCCAAAATAAGCGAAATAAAAAATTTGCACAACACTGACATGTGACATATCAAAACACTCAGCACAATGAGGGGAACTGCCTCATGGGTATTCGGATCACATCACAGGCTCATGTAAGCTTGCCTCCAAAAGTATTGGCACCCTAGCGGTCCAGTAGCTTTCACAATCTTTCTGTCCACTTGCCTCCAAAAGTAACACTGACCCTTATGTCCACTCGCCTCCAAAAAGCACCGGCCTTTGCGAATACTTGCACCGTCAAAGCCAACATCAAAGTTTGTCTCGATGAACTTTATAAATCTAGTTGGAATTGAAGCAGCATGTGTTTCAGCTCACACTGTTCTTTTACTTCTACTTCTATTTATTTTTTATATCGTGCTCCAACAGTTACTCGTGCACAAATTTCACACAAATTTCACACAAGTCACACTTATAATTCACTAGAGTTTTTGATAGAATAGAATCGCACTAGTGTTTTTGTTTATTTGATGCGTTGAAGGATTAGCTATCCAAGTGCTTATCTTCTTCACTTACACAGAAATATTCAAGCTTAATTTTATCCATAAACAATTCTCTTCGGTCCAACGTGTGTTTAATTAAAAGAGCTCATTAATTGTGAGCTCTGAGAACATGGACATGTTATTGGCTCAATATACAGTTATGAACTTTATTAAATAATATAAATCTATTCTGTTTTTCAGCGTCTGCCTTTTCAGAACGGTATCTGGGCGTCTCAAAGACGGACAGACGAGCGTATGAGGTGCGTTATGATTTAGCTTTAGCTATGATTTCAGAATGACCTTCAACATTATTAATGAGACCTCATGTTTGTAGATCAGGAAGACAGGACATGAGAGAGACATGAGAGAGACATGAGAGAGACATGAGAGAGATTTGATTTTTCTATTAGAACAAAGATGAATCGTTTCTCCTTTTGTTCAGGAGAGAATTTGAATGAATGTGAAATCATTGTTGCTTATTTTTTATAAAGGTTGTCAATAATACCAGAGTGCTCTGTGTGTGTGTGTGTGTGTGTGTGTGTGTGTGTGTGTTGTTTATTATTGTTGTATTTATTTCTCGAACCCTACCACAGATGACTAATCTTGCGTATCGAGCCTCTCAGTTTGTTGATAAGAAGTTTTTGATCATACATCCGACTGCAGATGGTGAGAATAATTGTTACTCCATCCTGGTTTTGTCGTTTATCTGCTGTGAACTGATCAAATAAAACCTTTTAAAGTGGCATTTTAATCTTTCCCCCAGCACTGTGACACTCAGCTCCATGGAAATGTTCTCTTCTTTTGTTTTGCAGAAAAAGTTCATTTTCAGCACACGGCCAAATTTATCTCCAGGTTAATCAGCGAGAAGGGAAACTACAGTCTACAGGTAATAAAACACCTGAATCTGGGGCTAACTTTGAGTAACAGTGCACAGGAAGTCTGGGGTGAGAGGATTTTCCTCTTTCTATTTAGCACCTACGTTGGCTTCCTGTCAGATTTCGGCTTATGCTCACCTACAAAGCTTTGAATGGTTTGGCTCCTCACTACCTTACTGAGCTTTTAGCCCCTTCACACCTGTGTGTCCTCTCCGGCCTTCAGAAACTGGTCTTTTAATCATCCCACAGACGTTTAATATCTCTGGGTGAAAGGGCATTTCGTTCTGTAGCTCCAAGACTCTGGAATTCCTGCGTGTTCAGATTAGGCAAGCAGAATTAATGAAGGGCTTTTTACACCTGGTCACTTCATGCGTTTTCTGTGATCCAATATCTATCCGATGGTAAAAAGACCAGGTCTAAATGCCCTCCGAAACGTTTTGGAGACAGATATAAATCCGACGGTACAAACCCCTTCAGGAGGTGGTCTGGGACGTGTTTCAGATGAAACTGGACAGGTGTAAATGAATGTGGTTGTTCAAGCCACATACGTCAGCGCTAAACTCCTCCCAAACAGGAAGTACGTCACTCAGGTGATCTTTCACCCAGGCGTCTCGTCGGGGCTTAAAACGCGCTGCTGCTGCCAGCGAAAATGCAGCAAACAGTAAACGCTGTTTTTTGTAGCATAAACGTCGTAACGAGGTTTTTACGTCTTCGTTTTGATCGCGTTCTGAAAACCGCACACACCAAAGTGTGTTCCGTTTCAATTACCCCGGAAATGAGGTAAAATATATTCACATTTTGGGCGGGAGTAGAAAGATCGGATCGATATCCGATTCCCTGAGATGCATTTATGTGGCCTAATGTAAATGGAACAGTTTTAACAAATCAGATAGATATCGGATCAGAGACAACACATGAAGTGACCGGGTGTAAAAAGGCCCAGAGACAACACATGAAGTGACCGGGGTAAAAAGGCCCAGAGAAAACACATGAAGTGACCAGGGGTAAAAAGGCCCAGAGAAAACACATGAAGTGACCAGGGGTAAAAAGGTGTCTGAAGTTCACCATGGACTCTGTAACATATTTTTGTGTAAATAATGCCTTGGTTCCCTTGTTTCAAGCCATTTTAGTGTGGTATAGAAAGCCTGCAGGAAGACTCAGCTCGATTTGCGCCAGTCCTCATGAATATTCAAATGAGCTATGCTGCTCGGCTCCGATTGGCTAACCGCTAGGATATGAGAGCATGACTATTCATTCACCCAGCGCAATAAGTAGCCTAGGCTAGAGGAACTTTGTTTGCAATCACCTTGAATTGCGGAAGAACGGCTTCTTCACAAGCCCGTTGACGTTCAGCCATCCTTGCTGTATAGGAAACTCACTGAGCTACACGAATTCTGGGGGCGCGGTCTCAAGTGGGAGAGCTCATGAATAGTAATGAGCTCAGTCACTCTGACGTCACACTGAGCAGCTTTTCCAACTGACCTGATTTCTGCCCTTATTTCTTTTAAGTGGCTAGAACTGACCGGGGAGGTAACAGTTCGTGTTCACATTCACGACACAACACAAACACATCTGGACCTAACACATATCAAAAAATACAAGTAAAAAGGTTTTGTGTGGAAGGGCACTTTTAAGTTTATTTCTTTAGGGTAGATTTTACTTGAAATGGACATTTTTTTAACTTATTTGTTTTGATAGTATGTTCTTATTTGGTGTGTTTTTATATCTTACTTATTTTAATGTATTATTTGTATAATTGTATGATTCCTTTTTCTTCTGTGAAGCGCTTTGAGATGCTACTTTTAAAGGCGCTACAGAAAATAAAGTTTATTATTATTATTTATTATTATTTGAAAGGCTGAAGTAAATAATACAACTCAAGGTGGACACATAATCAGGTCCTGTGGTGTTTAATATATAATATTATTAAAACATTAAATTTTACACTCAATCTTCTGTGATTTCCTAAAGTGTTTCTTCATACAGCAGTTTTTCTTTCCAAAAAAAAATTGAGACTAATTTATTCAAATGAGCTCTGTATAATTAAATATGACTCATTTGCATTCTTAATCAAAGGTCTTTTGATGTTTGAATAAAATTATTAATTTCTCTGTGAAGTTCAAGAGAAAGACTTTTCTAGAGTTTATTAAAAAATCATGTCTTTGTTGTTTAACCAAGAAAGTTATATATTAAAAATATATATATTTATAAATATAAATATATAAATAACTGTTTAAAAAGCTTTATATGGTAAGGTTTAGATATCAGGAATAAAAACTGTGCACTGAACCTAAGGAGGAGGAGGAGAAGAAGGGATTTTGTGCAGATGATAGAAACAGCATGAGGAGAATACAGAAGGAGGTGAAGGTTCAAGTCAAAGAGCGTAAAGAGGACTAGAGAAGGAAAAGAGAGAATAAAATACAGAGGGATAAAAGGTGAAAGAGGTGTTGAAGGAAAGCTCAGGTTCTGCTTCACCCTGCAACCTGCAGCCAGTCAGACGTTTGTCATGAGCAGAAGAGCTGAATCACTTCTTCAGTCCGTCTTCTGATAACGTCCACAAGCTGTCTCATCTCACTCGCTTGACTCCAACTCCCCTTTCTCACATTCTACACTAAATCTGTCCATCACACCTGAGCAGATGAGGAGGAAACAACAAAATCTACATGCGGGAAAAGCAGCAGACTTGGATGGGATCAGACCCTTTCTTTATCAGCTGTGTGAAGTCCTACAGTTCACCCAGAGTCTCGCTTTGGAAGACATCCTGTGAGTCCAGGCACCGTAGAAGTAGAAGGATTCCAGAGAGCTGAACGACTACAGACGTGTGTAAGACACACAGCTTGTTTACAGCTCACCTGTGAGGATGAGACACCATAATCTTCTGGC
Source organism: Tachysurus vachellii (assembly GCF_030014155.1). Taxonomy (NCBI): domain Eukaryota; kingdom Metazoa; phylum Chordata; class Actinopteri; order Siluriformes; family Bagridae; genus Tachysurus; species Tachysurus vachellii. Next base: position 1,726,841 of record NC_083464.1, on the reverse strand, counting down.
TGCATAGCACTTTATCATCTCTGGAGCACAGCGAGAGTTTGTTCACTTTTAAGAGCGTGAGAGTGAAACTACATCAAAAACACTGACAGACATTTTTCTTAGAGTTTTGATAGTTTTATTTTTACAGTTTAAGACACTTTTAAAGAAGAGCAGAAGCGTTATTCTACTCACGGAGTCTTAAAAGCCATTTTATTGAACTACAGGAGATGATCTACGGTATTTTCTCATGATTCTGATGCTGTTGCTTTACTGCATTTTGCTGTTAAATGATAAACAGCGTTGAGTATCAGAACCCTTTGGATTGAGAATCATTGGCCTGATTTCTCTGTCGATTCGTCATGTATTATTTTTTACATGATTCATCCAAAGAGGTTGTTGTGAAGGACACTGTACCTGGCTGTAAATTGGCTTTATTTTAACTTTTTTAAAGGAATTTCAGTGGGACAGAAATCGTGGAGTCGCCCAAAAGGTCTCAGTCTTACCTTCTTTGTTGAATGTTAAATCACTAATTAGCTAATAAGCTCAGATTTTCCACTAGAAGGTCACGACCGTTTCTGTTTGATACACGGCTATTAACATGCTAATGAGGAGGACCGTGTCGTGTAGGTCATGGTGTAGGTCATGGTGTAGGTCATGGTGTAGGTCATGGTGTAGAAAAACAGTTGTGAGATGACAAGCTGAGATCATTGGATCATTTAATACCTCACAATAACACAATTCATCTCTATGGAGACTCTTTTTAAACACCTGCACAAATGTTTCAGAGAAATCACATGACTTTAATCAAACAGCGTTTGACTCCATTTTACCTGTAAATATTCCAATTAATTTCTTTTATCCTGACTATTTTTGCATCTCGTGCTCGAATCATCTTTTTCCACCAATCATCCGTTAACGTTTAGGAAAAAATGAGAATTTTAATTCTGTTTAGTTCACAGAACACATTCACAGTCCATAAATCATCCGTTCAACAGGAAGTTGCATCCTGTGAATTTTCTGATATTGACTGGTGACTTAAAAATCACTAAAAAGTACAATCCTGTTACCTAAATGATAGACTGAAATATCATTAACATCATTAGCATGGATGCTAGTAAACCAAAGTCTATGTATTTGCTATTTCTATGCTAAAAACTTCAACCATGTTAAATTCGTTTTTGAAGCGGGTTGAAATAGAGAAGTAGACTGAGTCACACTGGGATGCACTTATTCCCAGGGATTTCAGAACAGCGTAACAGATATTGCGTTATCGTGTAGGCGTGGCCTATTTGATAATCTAACCCTAACCCTAACCCTAACCGTAGTTTTTGGTTGTTTATTTGTTTTCTAAAATAAATCTACCTGTATGACTGTTTTGTCCTTCGTAGTATGCTGTTTTTTTTTAAAGACGGCGTTTTCCAAGACCTCCGGAAACACGCCCACTTTACGTCGTGGTAACGAAACCCCTTGTATTTAGTGAATGCCGAGTCACACTACTGTCGCTAGCTCTGAGAGAAAGTATAAACCCACACAGAGACAGTGACTGGATAGCAAAACTCTTCAATGTTTACTGAAACCAACAGGGAGACTTTATACAGAAGAAAAGTATAACATTCTGTCTTGTCTAAAGACAAAAGACTTCAGCAGATCAGACATTTACATTTACAGCATTTAGCAGACGCTCTTATGCAGAGTGACTTACATTTTTATTTCAGTTTATACACCTGAGCAATCGAGGGTTAAGGGCCTTGCTCAGGGGCCCTGCAGTGGCAACTTGGTGGACCTATGATTCGAACCAATGACCTTCCGATCAGTAGTCAAACACCTTAACCACCGAGCTACCACATCCCTCATGGTGGAGCTACCACCGAGCTACCACAACCTACTGTAGACGTGGTGCTTAACACACGTCCTGACGGTTTGTCGAGTTCATTATGAATGCATGTTTATTAGAACAGAACAGTAAGAATGTCCAGGACAAACGAAAGGATATCGCGGTCATAGACGAGGTCATAAACAAATGATATCACACAGTCGGCTCAGGTACATTCACACTATATCGATTCAATTCACTTAGAAAATGAAGTTTATTTTTATTTAGTATTTTAGCATTAGTATGTTAGCATGTTATGTTCTGATGCTAACTTGTAGCTATAAACACTTGATGGTGACATGAGACTTGACATTGTGATTCTTACGCTGTGATTTTTCAGATCTATCCAGATGAAGGTCACTTCCTTCACAGTGAGGCTACGAAGCAGCACCTCGGTCAGTCGCTGATCAATTTTTTTGAAGAGTGTTTCAGGCAACCAGACATCGTCTTTGAGGAAGATCTGGAAGAGGAGAGTGAAGACGAGGGTTAACGCCTTCTTACCCCTACACAACATGCCCCAAGCACAAAGCTAGCTCCTTTTACCAGACAATATGCAACATGTCCATTTGAGTCCTTTATTTGTTTCCCTGTTTTCTCATTTGAATCCAATGTACGGAGATTTTTCCCTTCTGTGGACTGGACGTGTTCTCAGTGTCTACTGCTGCTGCAGCAGCTCTGTTAACTAACTGAAGATGTCCAGGGTCAATAAGGCAGAAAAGGCGGTCTCCAATCTGTCCATCACTTTGATTGACAGGTTGCTCTGGTTAACTGACTGCTGGCAGCAGTAGCCATCCACAAACCTTCCTGCTGGAACCTTCTGACGTTAAGCAGGATTTTTTTTAGCACAAAACGTGTAGACCGAGCCTGAAGACTCTTGAATGTTCCGATGTGTAGATATTCACTGACGGTTGAGATGATGATGGAGTTTGTGATTGTAATTTGTTTGCTTGTGTCTGTTACTCTTATGTAAAATATCGAATGAACAAAACGTCAACTCGGGTATTAATTCAAACATTTTTTGAAGTGTTCAAATTTCCTTCCTGTTCATGACCTTAGAGCCTGGAGTGTGTATTTAAGTGATGTGGAATATTCTGTTATTTTCCAACAAATGGTGAACAGATGAATAAGATGTCATTATTCATCAAAGTTGCACTTTTTTTATTTATTTATATATATTATTTTTTTTGTGATCATAGTGACCCAGCAATTCTATCTTGGATTCTTTCCTTCTTTCAGTGTTCATCTGCTAGTTGTTGCAGACTACGTGCTTTTCCTACAACAGCAGTTTATAAAGCGTTGCATTCTCTGTCTAAATATATATATGTGTATATATGTTGAAAATAAAGTTATCATCTTTTGAGAAATAAGCTCGTAAGCTGTAGTATTATAGAAAAAAACATTCTGAGAATTTTAGTTAATGGATAAAGATGCAGTTGTTTACCATTTGCACGATATATTTCTCTGTTTGTTTTCTGTTGCACTTATCCTGCACAGGGTCACAGGAAACCTGGGGCCTGTCCCATGGAGCTCGGGGTACATCAGAGGACATCCCATCCCAGGACACACTCACACACACTTACACACCATTTCACACAATATGGCTAGTTTAGAACTTCAAACAGTCTGCAACAACAATATCACAAGGCTCTGGTAGGAACATAGTGAACCTGGCGGAAACTCCTGAAGCACATGGAGAACATTTAAACAACATAAATCAAAGCCCCGGCTGTGGAAGTGTGAGGCAAACATGCTGCTTACTGAGTGAATGTGGAACACTGAACAGTACATTGACATACTGACTTTTTATATTACACTGCAAAGGCTCTGAAACCATGTTAATATATCACAGTATACATGTACTACAATAATGCTAGCAGTAACTATATCACGTCTATCATTTATGTTGAAAACCTCAAACACACCACCTACAATCAGCTGTTTCTCTGTATAACAGAACATCTCCAAGGTCCATAGAAACTGTCCTGTCAGTAAATCAGCCAAACTTTCTTCAGTCCTCATTCTTCTTGAGCTTCAGCAGCATTTGACAAGGTCAACCACAAGACTCGCTCGTCTGTCCTTATGAGGATTCGTGACACAGCATGGCAGCATCTCTCATTCCAGGTGATATGGAAGGGATTTACATCCACACTTTACTGGTGTCTCACAAGGCTTCTCCTTAGCTGTCACATTACTAATCTCACAGACCTGCACTGGTTTCTTCTATACAACATTAAAAGGATTTGTTCATTTCTATCCACAAAGGTCACTCAGGTGCTTCTTCAGTCTGTTGTGATTTCGAGACTGGTCTACTGCCCCTCAATCCTGCTAGTTTTTCCTCAGAGAGCCACTCCATCTCTGCAACTGATCCATAATAAACTTGCATGACTTGTTTTCAACCCTCAAAAGTTCTCCCACACCGCTCATTTATTTTGCTTCTTTCTCTTACTTCCTGTAGACGCTGCATAAGATTTTATGCTTGCCTATAAAAGGTACTACACCCACCTACATTAAAGCACTTGTGACATCCCACAATGCACCGAGCTCTCTCCAATACTCCGGCATTACTCGACAGCTCCTACTATCTCTCAGGCTACAAAAAAGGAAGCATCAGGGCTTTTTTTGTTCTGGCAGCTAATAGGTTACTAATAGAAGGAACTTTTATTACAACTAAAGACCTACCTCGTCATGAAGCACTTTAAATTAGCAGGTAAATGTTGTGATTTTTTTAAACTCATTGTACTCTAAGTCCATTACCCAGTGATCCAGTATCTGGAGGTATTTATTTATTAAACACTTCTTAAAGTTACTTTACATAATGACAAATATCACAAATGTAAAGTGTAAATGTAAAATGCACCATCAACATTCCTATCTGTGGTAATCAAACTTAGGGGAGTCTTTGGACTCTGCAACGATCTCGCTGATAGTTTGACAGATAAGTCTCTACAAGCTACTCTAGCCTTTTTGGCACAAGAATATTAATGAAGTGATTGAAGTAATTGAAATGATTGCTGGATGAGTGAGATGGGCAGCCATTTACTGTATGCTGCGGTGCCCGCGGAGCAGTTGGGGGCGTTCGGTGCCTTGCTCAAGGGCACCTCAGTCGTGGCCGACCCGAGACTCGAACCCACAACCTTAGGATTAGGAGTCAAACATTAGGCCACAACTTCCCCCAGTTATCTACTAAAGAACCTTTCTAACTTTATGAACTCCCCTTCAGGAGTCAGGTCTAATTTAGCCCAGTCCAACATATTTACCATTTTAATTGGTGTATTTGTGTCTGAAGTCTGCACGGGTTTCCATTGGGTTCTCTTGTTTCTTCTTACCTGACAAAACTTGCCAATCAGCCTAAACTGGCTATGCTAAATTTCTCTGTAGTTTAAATGAGTGTTTAAATGTGCACTGTTCCTTCCAGGGGTGTTTCCTTCTTTCATGATGTAAGGCTGGTCATGCTGGTAAATATATGAACCATTTACAAGGTTATGAAGCAGTTTGTTTCTTTACTAAGGAAACAATTCTGATTATTCTGATAATTCTGAGAGAAACTCAATTTGAGCATAATGCTATTAGTAAAGCTCAAGCATTTATTGAAATGTGTAGTTGAGTTTATGGTCTATACTAGAGGTCTTCTCGGGTCTAAAGAAATGTACCCGACTCAAAGTGATCCAAATCACTTTTTACCCAAACCCGACGTGCATAATTTATTTTTTTTTAAAGAAAGACCTGACCCGAGACAAACCCGAAAAAATTACACCCGATTCCGACCCGACCGTTTTTTTAACCCGACTGGACCCGAATGTCCAGGTCTGTTTCAACGAAAATTAGCTTACCGCCAGCCACACGATGTTGTAAGCGGTCTTGGCAAACAGAGGAGAGGTTGGAAAAGGACTCCAATCGATGCACACACACGAGATACAGTAGTTCAGGTCTTCTCGGGTCCGTTCGGCAAAAACGCCGCTAACCATGGCCTTGAATTGGTGTGAAGGATGTTCTGATCTGGTCTTCAGTCCGTGTGTCAAATGTCTGGGTCAAACCCACTCTAGAACTATTGAAATATAAACAGTAAATAATCTTGTGGTACAGGGATTAGAAGGTCACCAGTTTAAATTGCAGGAAAACGTATTTCTTCGGTTGTTGATTTGGCTGTGACATAAAGAGACTACGAGCAGAATCCAAGACCTTTCGGATGCTGAACCCATAGGCAAAACATTTTCCTGGTCCTGTTTATCTTCCCCTGACACATGCCATTCACTCAAAGAGCTGCTCGGAGCAGCGAGTGAAGAGAGCTGAGGGCACATTCATGAGTGTTTGTGGTCAAGGCTGCTTTTAATGTTAAATGTCAGTGCAGAAGGAAAGGCAGAGGTTGAGTTGAAGTAAACAGAGGTCTACATAACAGCAGGGTGAGCTCAGCTGCTGAATTTATGTCCTGTAGCTCTGTATCCAACTGCTAATGCCCTCCACATCCACAGACATAAATACAGGATATACAGCCTATATATTTTTCTCCCTAATTCTCAACAAATCGTCACACATATCCAATGTCATGGCTTCTGAACAGCTAGGCTTAAAATCTTGACCCGAGGTAGTTCGGATAAGCGGTAGAAGAAGAGAGAGAGAGAGAGTATTATAAATGATTTCTGAGTGTAGAGACATTCAATGAAATCTAGCCTGAAATGATCTTCTACCTATCTTCTGAATCTTAAGGTTTTGATATAAGATATAACAAAAAGTGTATAAGACGAGTCTCCTCGAGTCACTTTACAACTACATTTAAGCTTGTTAGCATATTAGCCTTAAAATCTGTAACTAGTGATGTAACTGGTGAGTGATGTTTTTTTATCTGATTTGCTGAATTCTGGGTACAGGGGGACTAAAGGAACGGAGAGGTCCTGCTTTATAAACATGCAGTGTGACTGTGAGGGAAATGGAAAAAAGTCACTGTTGTGTGAAAAGATCATTTGCCTACAGATTAGGTGTCTTCCAGTCAGGAGGAAGTGTAGCACATTATTACTCTCCAGAGAAAAGGACTGTCCTCATCAGAAAGCAGCTCCACACTGAGGTGACTGTGTTTGACCAGAATTAAAAGCAACCTGTGTTTTTCTCTCAAAAGTCAGTCACATAATTCAGTCAAACATCACAGAACAGATTGTTACCCTGGTGAAAGTGTTGATCCACATGTGTAAGCTAAATGCTTGTTTTGTAGATAGCTGACGTTTATCTTTTATTGTTGTTGTTACGTTATTGTTATTGTCAGATCACAACTAACAGCTAAAATTAACTAGCTTGAGTTAGCAGTAGGGGGGCACGGTGGCTTAGTGGTTAGCACGTTCGCCTCACACCTCCAGGGTCGGGGTTCGATTCCCACCTCCACCTTGTGTGTGTGGAGTTTGCATGTTCTCCCCGTGCCTCGGGGGTTTCCCCCGTTTACTCCGGTTTCCTCCCCCGGTCCAAAGACATGCATGGTAGGTTGATTGGCATCTCTGGAAAAATTGTCGTGTGTGTGTGTGTGTGTGTGTGTGTGTGTGTGTGTGTGTGTGTGCCCTGTGATGGGTTGGCACTCCGTCCAGGGTGTATCCTGCCTTGATGCCCGATGACGCCTGAGATAGGCACAGGCTCCCCGTGACCCGAGGTAGTTCGGATAAGCCGTAGAAGATGAGTTAGCAGCAGTAGTAGTAGCCTTTATTGTCACTGGTCTGCACCAGCGAAATTAGCCATCAACCTGTCCATACATACAATATGACAAGGGGGGGACAGGACAGGAAGACATGGGATTGAAGAAGAAATACAGCATAACATGAGGGAAGGGAGGAGAAAAGAACAACCCCCAGATTATGCTCCAGTGGGGAGTACAGTGTGGGAACAGGAAAAAACACCTACAGTGTTTTGTTCTTTGTTCCTGTTTTTTTCTCCATCATGCTTCTGTCCTGTTGATGTTGCTCTATAGAGTTCAGCTGTTTTATGTAACTTTCTGATTAGTTTGTCTGTATAAACCCTGCTGTATCTCAGGAGCCTTGTATGGTTGTGTAGAGATCCGTTCATTGGACCTCCTGGTTTTGACCTTTATGTCGTTAGATTATACATTTTTACATGTACATACTGCTCGCTGTAGACGCTGATTGTGAATCGCTCAAACAATCTACATCATAGATAGATAGATAGATAGATAGATAGATAGATAGATAGATAGATAGATAGATAGATAGATAGATAAGCTACACTTGCACACAGTTTTTGAAGGAACTCAGCTGGTAGGTTGTTCCAAACATCTTGGAGAACTAACCACAGATCTTCTGTAGATGTCGGCTTTCTCACATCCTTCTGTCTCTTCATTTAATCCCAGAAACACTCTGGGATGATGTTGAGATCAGGGCTCTGTGGGGGCCGTGCCATTACTTCCAGTACTTTATGCTGAAGATAGTTCTTAATGACTTTGGCTGTATGTTTGGGGTCGTTGTCCTGCTGAAGAATAAATTTGGGGCCAATTATACGCCTCCCTGATGGTACTGCATGATGGATAAGTCTCTGCCTGTATTTCCCAGCATTGAGAACACCATTAATCCTGACCAAATCTCAAACTCCATTTGCAGAAATGCAGCCCCAAATGTTCAAGGAACCTCCACCATGCTTCACTGTTGCCTACAGACACTCGTTATTGTATCGCTCTCCAGCCCTTCGACAAACAAACTGCCTTCTGTTACAGCCAAATATTTCAAACTTTGACTCATCAGTCCAGAGCACCTGCTGACATTTTTCTGCAGCCCAGTTCCTATGTTTTCGTGCATACTTGAGTCGCTTGACCTTGGTCCCATGTCTGAGGTATGGTTTTTTGGCTGAAACTCTTCCATGAAGACCACTTCTGGACAGACTTCTCTGGACAGTAGATGAGTGTACCTGGGTCACACTGGTTTCTGCCAGTTCTGAGCTGATGGTACTGCTGGACATCTTCCGATTTCGAATGGTAATAAGCTTGATGTGTCTTTCATCTGCTGCACTAAGTTTCCTTGGCCGAGCGCTGAGTCTATGAACCTCAACGTTGCCCGTTTCTTTGTGCTTCTTCAAAAGAGCTTGAACAGCACATCTTGAAACCCCAGTCTGCTTTGAAATCTTTGTCTGGGAGAGACCTTGTTGATGCAGTATGACTACCTTGTGTCTTGTTGCTGTGCTCAGTCTTGCCATGACATGAAACTGTCTTTCACAACTTCACCTTGGTAGCAGAGTTTGGCTGTTCCTCACCCAGGAACCTTCTTCAACCTACAGTACGTGTGACCTTGATGACCTCATTGGTTGATCATACACCTGACAATAATCCTACAAAATCCCTGCCTTTTGTGCAAGTGTACCTATAAGAATTGATGCTGATTTGAAGGCAAAAGGTAGTAACACCGAATATTAATTTGATTTAGATTTTTCTTTTGTTTGCTCACTTTGCATTTTGTAAATTGACAGAAATAAACACTCATTATTTATATTTCTGAAAGCGTTCTTTGTTTACAGCATTTTTTCACACCTGCCTCAAACCTTTGCACAGTACTGTATATGTACAACAATAAATAAAGCTCCGTCAGGTGTCATGTGCAGAAGAATATGTGAATATGTGATGGTTGTATCAACAGCACAATATGTGTAAAATATATCATTATTCATGATGTGCAAATGCGGTGGCTTAGTGGTTAGCACGTTCGCCTCACACCTCCAGGGTTGGGGGGTCGATTCCCACCTCCACCTTGTGTGTGTGGAGTTTGCATGTTCTCCCCGTGCCTCGGGGGTTTCCTCCGGGTACTCCGGTTTCCTCCCCCGGTCCAAAGACATGCATGGTAGGTTGATTGGCATCTCTGGAAAATTGTCCCTAGTGTGTGAGTGCGTGAGTGAATGAGAGTGTGTGTGTGTGTGTGCCCTGTGATGGGTTGGTGCTCCGTCCAGGGTGTATCCTGCCTTGATGCCCGATGACGCCTGAGATAGGCACAGGCTCCCCGTGACCTGAGGTAGTTCAGATAAGTGGTAGAAAATGAGTGAGTGAGTGAATGTATATAACATTACCTACAAAAAAGATATCAAACTGATCAATGAAAATATTTTCTTATTATTATTACTTCTGTGTTGATGTCTTTAAAAAGCACCGATATAATTTGTCTCCTGAACACATCTCAAGCTCTATTTTTGGTTGTAATTCATGCTGGTGATCATTAGTCCGGTGTGAAAGACAGGACGAAAGAAAATGTGGCTTTGTTTGATTTGCAAATATTAAAAGGCCATTAGTCTGGAGTGGAAATATTTAATTACATGATGTGCCATTAATGGAACAGTGAGATTTTTGGCCTGTTGGAGCTCAGTCATGTGTGAGGAGCCTGTTTAAACACTATCTACAGAATGGAAATACTAATGCCTGTCACCACAGCAGGGGCTTTATTGGAGATTGCTTTCAAAAAATCTGCTACATAAATGCTTAGAATGCAGCATGCAGTGAAGAGAGGGATGAGTAACCATTAGGAAGTCAGTAATGAGGCAGAAATCAGTATTTTATTAATATGAACAAAACTGTTTTTTGTTTTTTAAATCAAACTCCATTGTTCATATAGTCAATCATTTCAGCTGATTATTTGCCCAATAAACTGGATATCACTGATATTTACAAGCTGTTTCTGTGATGCTTGGTAGTAAAAACTTAAAAACAGAGTTTCTAATAAATAACCTTGCAATAAAAATGAACCGTAGAGTAGATAGTCCACCCTAAACACAAGCCGTTCAGCCTCCTTCCATCCAGGAAGAGATACAGGACCATCTGAACCAGATCTAGCAGACACATGGACTGAATATGATGACTCACTGATCCTTCGGTGTCTGTAATCACATTGCAGTTCTGCCCGACTCTGTACTCTCTGTCACATTATAATTATATATAACTGTAAATCCGTTACTTACCCCAGTTTACCCCATATATGTAGATTATCTGTATATAAAGTACACTGTATATTTCTTGCACCTACAATAAACATAATGCTCACATTTGCACATCATTCATTCATTCATCTTCTACCGCTTATCCGAACTACCTCGGGTCACGGGGAGCCTGTGCCTATCTCAGGCGTCATCGGGCATCAAGGCAGGATACACCCTGGACGGAGTGCCAACGCATCACAGGGCACACACACACACACACTCTCATTCACTCACGCACTCACACACTAGGGACAATTTTCCAGAGATGCCAATCAACCTACCATGCATGTCTTTGGACCGGGGGAGGAAACCGGAGTACCCGGAGGAAACCCCCAAGGCACGGGGAGAACATGCAAACTCCACACACACAAGGTGGAGGCGGGAATCGAACCCCCAACCCTGGAGGTGTGAGGCGAACGTGCTAACGTGCCCCCCCGGAAGAAGAAACTGTCACAGAATATTTGTGTTCAGCAAATGTTCATCAAAACAGAACAGAAGGAATTTCCTGGTCAAAACAAAGGATATCACAATCATAAGATGAGGTATAAACAAATAGTATCACACAGTCAGCCCAGGACAGAGCGGGCCATGATAGAGTCAGAATATATCAGTGCCCTAACAGACCTGAGCACACTCATAAGGAGCATCAAACACAGTCTCAATGCCCACTGGGTCATCCATCAGCCCCAGCCTCAAAACAACAGTCAGTCATTCACCCAGGCCTGCAGGCCCGAGGTCAGAGGTGATCCTGTCCGGGGGGACCTACTTTATGGTGTGGAACGTAACAACACAAAAAGACGAATGGAATTGAAACATGGATTATGTATTTTGAACATCGGATAAATTGAGAGTGTGTTACATAAAGCTGGTGAGCCTCTTCTTAATATTATTAACTCCTCACTATCTTTAGGTTACGTCCCTAAATCCTTCAAGTTGGCAGTTATTAAGCCCCTCATTAAGAAACAGAATTTAGATCCTAATGAACTATCAAATTACAGACCTATTTCACACCTTCTGTTTATGTCTAAAATACTTGAAAAGGTTGTGTCTGTTCAACTGAGCTCCTTCTTACAGGAGAACAATATCTTTGAAGAGTTTCAGTCAGGTTTCAGGCCCCACTATAGCACAGAAACTGCACTTGTGAAAGTTACAAATGACTTGTTCTTAGCTTCGGACAAAGACTGTATGTCACTATTAGTTCTACTAGACCTTAGTGCTGCATTCGACACTATAGATCACAACATTCTCCTAGAAGGCTTACAAAATTACACAGGTATTCATGGACAGGCTTTAAGTTGGTTTAGATCCTACCTGTCTGATCGATACCATTTTGTAGAATTAAATGGTGAATCCTCCAGTTTATTACCAGTTAATTATGGTGTCCCTCAAGGATCAGTTCTAGGACCTCTGCTTTTCTCGATATACATGCTTCCATTAGGGAACATTATTAGAAGACATGGATTAGTTTCCACTGTTATGCTGACGACACACAGTTATATATCTCATCAAAACCAGATGAAATAACTAAATTGTCCAAATTAACTCAGTGCCTTAGAGAGATAAAAGACTGGATGAGCTGTAACTTTCTGTTGTTAAACTCTGATAAGACAGAAATACTAATTATAGGTCCAAAAACCAGTACACAGAAACTCTCACAATTTAACTTCCATTTAGAGGGATGTACTGTTACTAGTAGCTCGACAGTGAAAGCCTGGTGTTTATTAGACAGTAACTTGTCTTTAAAATCATATCACCATATTACAAACACAGCCTTCTTCACCTTAGAAATATTGCCAAGCTGAGAAACATCCTGTCTGTATCTGATGCTGAGAAGCTAGTTCATGCTTTCATGACCTCTAGACTGGACTATTGTAATGCATTACTAGGTGGTTGTCCTGCATCTTTAATAAATAGGCTGCAGTTAGTCCAAAATGCAGCTGTCAGAGTTCTCACTAGGACAAGAAAGTATGACCATATAACCCCAATTTTATCATCTCTACACTGGCTACCTGTTAAGTTTAGAATTGATTACAAACTGCTGCTACTTACGTACAAGGCTCTTAATGGTTTAGCTCCCATGTATCTAACTAGTCTTCTAACACATTACAATCCTTCACGCTCTCTGAGATCACAAAACTCAGGACTTCTGGTAGTTCCCAGAATATCTAAGTCTACTAAAGGTGGTAGAGCGTTTTCTTATTTAGCTCCCAAACTCTGGAATAGTCTTCCTGATAGTGTTCGGGGCTCAGACACACTTTCCCAGTTTAAATGTAGATTAAAACTCATCTCTTTAGTCAGGCGTACACATAATACATCCCATAATATTGTGCTCTAATACATCTGATTTCGTGCTCAATCAGGGGTGTAGATTATGCGGGGGACGTGGGGGACATGTCCCCCGCACTTTTTATAAAAAGTAAATTCGTCCCCCTCACTTTTTTAGTGGAGAGTTGTGTTCACCACATGTTGAGGTTTTAATGGAGCAATGTATATAAATGCAGAGTGATTTAAAATTCAAAGAGACAAGAAAGTTTAAGATCGTCTATACATGACGTTCACGGCAATCAGTCACTCACTTGTCACGTCATCATCACGCGCCCCCAGTACTGTAGCTCGAGTCGCACCCGCGGTCCAGCGTTCGGTTACGATGAGCTCAAAGGGGCAAAAAACGCTTCACTCCTTTTTTATAAAAATGTCAAGCAGTGTAAGTTGGCACATGGTATCAGAATTGTGTTGCACAATGTTTAGTAACTCTGCCTGTTGCTCTTGTTGAATAATTAGCAAGTTTTAATTTAAAGGATTAGAAGGAAAAATAGCTGCTTTGACAAACGTTATATAAACTCTTTTATAACGTCTTTTGTTTTAACAAGTGTGTTATCAAAACCCTTCAAATAAGAATAAAGATAATGTTGAACTGAGATTTTACAGCATGTTTAACTGCCAATTCTACATCATATCAAGTATGTGTCACTGTATGTACACGACAGAGACGAGGACGACGAATAGTGACATTAAAGATGTCGTTTTAATAATAAGGAGCAGGTAAATCACACATACATACAACGTAGTAAAGACGATAACCGACAATGAAAACAAAAAGAAAAAAAAAACAGATAACACTAGACATTTCGTCCCCCGTCCCCCCCTTTTTAAATGATGGCTACACCCCTGTGATCGATAATATTATAAACAGCAGCTACATTAATTCCTCTCCACTGCTTCTCTCTTTCTATCATCCCGAAGCATCCAGAAATTGTACCAGCTCCAATTGTCTTCCGTGCGATGAAGATTTTGGATCTCCACTGAGACGAGGGCGACTCTGTGAGGATCCTGAGACATCTACAGATCTACCAGCTCCAGTTAGACTCTGTGATACTAAAGAGGAGATGTGAACTCCATGTGGTCTTTTACACCAATACAACATTTATCAGACTGTATATTTATAATCACACCCCCAGTGTCACCCAGATGAGGATGAGGTTCCCCTTTGAGTCTGGTTCCTCTCAAGGTTCCTTCCTTTACCATCTAAGGGAGTTTTTCCTCCCCACAGTCACCTGAGTCACCTCAGACTTGTTCATTGGGGATAAATACATACACATTTAAATATATCTAATATTAATCTTGAATTTTGTATTATATTAATCTTTATATTATTCTTTATAATAACCTTTTGTTCTGTTTATGTTCTGTAAAGCTGCTTTAAGACAAAGTCAGTTGTTAAAAGCGCTACACAAATAAACTTGAACTGAATTGAATTAAATCTGCTAACAGTAGCTCTACCACAGCTTCCTGCCACTGATTATTTCACTAAAACTCAACCACACTGTGGTTTATTTTTTATGCAGTATTAAGCCAAGATTCCTAGTTTGACAAGAGATATATATTTGAAAATATGTACAATATTTTTCTTCCTAAGTGTCATGTATCTCTGGATTCTAAAGTCATGTGTATGTCTGACCTCTGCTGGACAAATGGTGTAATAGCATGCAGGTGTTTCAAGCACAGGACACAAGTCCTTATGTTTTAGATCTTCTGAAGATAGCAGGTCTCTCTCTTTTACACCTTATTCTACTTGAGAAACGTGACACGAAGCCCTTTCGTTCTTCACCTTAATGACCTCATTACTTCACTGCTGCTCATGTGGTAATGAGTCTCAGTGGGTTCATTTATAAAGATGTTTCTCCTGCATCGATTTAATCAGGTGGTAAAACTGCACAGAGATTCTTCTGAGAATCGTCACCTAAAGACCAATCAGATTAGACGAAGATTTGAATTCTGTGTTCTGATTGGTCAGAAGGTGTTGATTAGTTTTCTATAACAGCAGCTCTGACAGCACATCATAGCTTCATGTATCACTGTTCCACTGATCTTCTGTGTTATTAAATATAACTCTAGACTGATTTTAAAAAGTATGATGTCATTAAATATTAACTCTAAAATATGGGCTGATGATTTTCTTGTTATTGTTTACTGATGTAGAGTCTTCACACATTTTCTTGGTTTAAAGTCAAAAAGTTATGTTTAAATTATGTGTGTGTGTGTGTGTGTGTGTGTGTGTGTATGTGTGTGTGTGTGTGTGTGTGTGTGTGTGTGTGTGTGTGTGTGTATGTGTGTGTGTGTCTGTATGTGTGTGTGTATGTGTGTGTGTGTGTGTGTGTGTGTGTGTGTGTGTGTGTGTATGTGTGTGTGTGTGTGTATGTGTGTGTGTATGTGTGTGTGTGTGTGTGTGTGTTTTCACACAGTGCTTTAGGGACACACTGTGCACAGGAGCTGTGATTATGTGCTAATTAGATTGCTGCAAGCCGAGTGTGACGCTGCTTCGTATTTCCTTCAGTTACAAGTCCCTCTGGATGGTGTGTGTGGGCGAGACGTGAGGAATAACATTAATCACAAAAGTCACAGAGGAGAGGTTACCCGAGAAACTAGTCGAACGAAACAACACAATAACGACATCCAACATCATCTAATAATCATTCATTTATTAAATATGTTAACCCTTCACGTGCTGTTATTAACCCTTCACGTGCTGTTATTAACCCTTCACGTGCTGTTATTAACCCTTCGCGTCCTGTATTTCAGTTATCTCAGTTATTTGTCTTAAAGCAGATGATCCCTTCCTGTGTATAAATGTACACAGTAACACTGTGTACTCATGAGAGTTAGGACAGAAAGTCTGGACTCACTGATAATTCTGATGACTTCAGGGTTTCAGAGCTCACTCACTCACTCACTCACTCACTCACTCACTCACTCACTCACTCACTCACTCACTCATTCATTCATCTTCTACCACTTATCCGAACTACCTCGGGTCACGGGGAGCCTGTGCCTATCTCAGGCGTCAGCGGGCATCAAGGCAGGATACACAGTGGACGGAGTGCCAACCCATCACAGGGCACACACACACACACACACACACACTCTCATTCACTCACACAATCACACACTACGGACAATTTTCCAGAGATGCCAATCAACCTACCATGCATGTCTTTGGACCGGGGGAGGAAACCGTAGTACCCGGAGGAAACCCCCGAGGCACGGGGAGAACATGCAAACTCCACACACACAAGGTGGAGGCGGGAATCGACCCCCCAACCCTGGAGGTGTGAGGCGGACGTACTAACCACTAAGCCACCGTGACCCCCGGTTTCAGAGCTTCTTAATTTAATTAAATAACTTGAAAGAGCTCATTTCAGGACATTTCTGTGAATGTATTCATGCATTTAAAGAATCTTAATCATACTGGCAGAGTGGAAAGTACTTTATTATCACACAATATCGTTTAAAGGCACAGTGCACCATGTTTGAGAAATGCTTCATGAAAACTGAGTCGGGCCGACTAACAAAACAAACGTGCAGCCAATGAGCAGAAAGGGGCGTGTCTTGTCAATATGGGCGGAGAGAGTGTTCAGTGCGCATGTGTGACATTAGCAGAAAGCGGTTTTAACATTGACATGGAGGATAAAAACAAAGAAAGAAAGAGAAGAAAGGCTTACGATAAGGTAAGAAGTAGGACGTGTTAATATAGGATCAGCTTTCCAGCGCTGGAGAGAACTGAAGGAGCAGGAAGTTGGTCACATATTCACAGATTGGAGTTTCCTGAGTCAATAACTCCTGAGCTAAACGCTGTTACTACACAAATAACACCTCTTTTCTATCGTAGTAATGTAGAGACGCAGCTACAACCGTGTTTTGTGTAGTAACAGTGTTTAGCTCAGGAGTTATTGACTCGGGAAACTCCAATCTGTGAATATGTGACCAACTTTACTTAAGACGCCGAGGCGCTTTTTTCCTTCTCGATAGGTGAGTAACGTTGGTTTTGCTTTGTTACACAGAACTAATATATGTCTTTGTCCTTTACATGATTATGTTTGTGTGTCATTTTTGCTTGTTTGTTTATCTACAATCGTATTGTTCTTCCCTTCAGCTACGATAAAGACACATTTCTTTCCATTAATTGCCTGGGTTATGTATGTATGTGTGGGCGGAGCTATCAATACAGGGGTGGGACCCATTTGGGTTAGGGGCGTGTTTGTTTTGGTGATTTCAAATGTCAACATTGGCTTTCAAACATCCTGCACCTCACCTTTAAGTGTAAAAGCCTGAGTCTGTACGATTCTGTAAATGTTTCATTCTCTGCATTTATACAGGAATATTTGCTTAAATACCAAAAATGAAGAGATGTCATTTCATCCATCCATCCTTCCATCTATCTATCTATCTATTTTCTGCAGTGCCTCCTTCACATGGTTGGACCATATGGTGGACATAAAGGTAGCACCACATCACAGGGTACAAACACACAATCATTCACACACTACAGACATGTGTTTAAACTGCTGCTGATTTTGTCCAATCAGAATCCAGAATTCTTATCAGTTCTACAGAAGAGTATCTGATCTACAGAAGATAGGAGTGGAGGGGATGTGGTAATCTAGTGTTTAAGGTGCTGGACTACTGATCAAAGGTCATGAGTTTGAGTCCCAAGTCCACCGAGCTGCCCCTGCTGGGCCCCTGAGCAAGGCCCTTAACATCTCAATTGCCCAGTTGTATAAGTTGAAATATAATGTAAGACACTCTGGAGTCTGAACGCCAGACATGTAAAAGTCTACATGTTGTAGATCTTTCAGTGTGATCAAAGCACTGTAGTTTCTCCAGAATCACGTCATCATCTCTGGATTCATCTGGACACAAGACTCTGAAGTGTCCTGGATGTCTCTGTCTGTGCGACTGCAGTCTGGTCTCTGGTTTCTTCTCTCATCTTCATCTCATCATTTTTCTGGAGAAACTGATCATCCAGAAAGATTTACAGCAGTTTGAATAAGTTCATGTAGATTGATTTTCTTTTCAATCAGAAGAAAAGAAAGAAGCTACAAACATTGCTGTGACCAGCCGTGAGTCGTGAATGTTCTCAGATAGAAACATGTCTGTAATCTTCTCACTGGTCCTCAGATATCTCTCTGTCAGTAAAGTTGTTTGTTTAATGAGTTCATGGTCATATTAACTAATATACATTTGTCATGTTGGGTATCCACCACACCAGCAGAGGGCAGATATCTTCTCTGAGATATAAAATCTCTCCCTCATCTATTCCTCATGTTTCCTGTCAGTATTTTATATAAATCACGCAGAAACCAGCAAGAAGGTGAAAAGTTAATATCATTGTAAGTTCTGCACTTTTTGGTATCTCCTTGCCTGTTGTCCTGATCTCTGACCTTATATATAATCTGTATACTGAGGTCTGCCTGTGACCTTCAGCTCACCTTCCAATTAGATTTTAGATTTTAAACTTCAGCTCTTCACCCATGTTTTACCTTGAGCTCTAGTTTACTGGAATAAGCACATAATTCTGATTATACCACTGATTCTTCTTCAATATACCTAAACGGTCCTCACCAAGTTTCTCACAGAGTTCCTCACAGAGATCATAACAAAGTAAAAGAGTTCCTCACAGAGCTCCCCACAGAGTTCCTCACAGAGTTCCTCACAAAGTTCCCCACAGAGTTCCTCACAGAGTTCCCCACAGAGTTCCCCACAGAGTTCCTCACAGAGATCATAACAAAGTAAAAGAGTTCCTCACAGAGCTCCCCACAGAGTTCCTCACAGAGTTCCCCACAGAGTTCCTCACAGAGATCATAACAAAGTAAAAGAGTTCCTCACAGAGATCCTCACAGAGTTCCCCACAGAGCTCCTCACAGAGATCATAACAAAGTAAAAGAGTTCCTCACAGAGCTCCCCACAGAGTTCCCCACAGAGTTCCTCACAGAGTTCCTCACAGAGATCATAACAAAGTAAAAGAGTTCCCCACAGAGTTCCCCACAGAGTTCCTCACAGAGTTCCTCACACAGTTCTTTCCAGAGTTCCTTCCAGAGTTCCTCACAGAGATCCTTACAGATGTTACTTACAGAGTTCCCCACAGAGTTCCCCACAGAGTTTCTCACAGAGATCCTTCCAGAGTTCCTTCCAGAGTTCCTTCCAGAGTTCCCTACAGAGTTCCCCACAGAGTTCCCCACAGAGTTCCTCAAGCTCAGCTGATTTCCTTCATATTCTCACATGCATGATGATAAACATCTCTCTGAGCATGTTCCTGACTCAGAACTCCATTAAAGTCAGCACTTATAGCTAACTGGACTTTCATGAACACTTTTTCTTTGTAACTTTAAGAATAAATCTGTTTGTGATGAATGAGACTCACTGTTCTAACATCATTTCACAGAGTATTCAAGACCTGAGAAGTTTCCAGAACATTCTTCTAATCATCTGTCCAGCAGAAAAGAATACTGGGAGTCTTGAGACTATTTAGTTTTCTCTCCATCATTCGGACATGGTCCAGCCTCTTCATCAGCACTCAGATTTGTTTACCAGATCAGACAGATCAGACAGACAGTTCTGCGGTCTTTCTGTGTTTTGATGGTCTGTGAAACTTTATTACTCTTCATAATGAAATGTAGACAGTCTGCTCAGACACGCTGCTGCTTCTGTAGAAACTCATATTAAAGATAAAAATCATCCAGGCGAGATCAGACAGACGTCTCTGTGAAGATGATGCCATGCTTTCAGCATAGCAATGAGATCTGAGATGAAAAGATAAGTGTGCAGAGTCACTTCCTCGTTTTATTTCTGTCTGTGTGACCTCCACTGATCACGTAAAGTCTGAAACCTTTATTTATTCCATTTAAATCCAGACATTTTTCTCTCTTGTTATTTTTTAATTGCTTTTCAGGACCAAGTTTATTATTCCTGTTTTTGTTGGAAACATGAGGATACCTGAATGCATCAGACGCCCCATGTTTTTTTTTTTTCTATTCATTTATTTGTTTTTCTGCCTTGCTAGATTTTTTTGATGGATTTTTTACATTTTTTCAATTGAATTATATTTAATACATAACTCACCGTATAAAAATGACATTCAATTTTGTCTGAGTGTGTTACATGACTCATTTTATCCACAGAAATAAATAATTAATTTATCTGAGTGAGTGAGTCAGAGATGACGGTGGTGAGTCTGAGACGATCTCTGAGACAATATGAGGAAAAAAACAGACCAAGAGGAACCAGACTGAAAAGAGAACTTCATCCTCACCTGGGTGACACCAGAGAGTGGGATTATGCATCATTATAAGCACTGAGAGTGGGATTATGCATCATTATAAACACTGAGAGTAGGATTATAAATCATTATAAACACTGAGAGCGGGGTTATAAATCATTATAAACACTGAGAGCGGGATTATAAATCATTATAAACACTGAGAGCGGGATTATAAATCATTATAAACACTGAGAGCGGGATTATGCATCATTATAAACACTGAGAGAAGGATTATAAATCATTAGTAACATTGAGAGTGGGATTATAAATCATTATAAACACTGAGAGTGAGATTACAAATCACTATAAACACAGAGTGATATTATAAATCACTATAAACACTGAGGGTGGGATTATAAATCATTATAAACACTGAGAGTGGGGTTATAAATCATTATAAACACTGAGAGTGGGGTTATAAATCATTATAAACACTGAGAGCAGGATTATAAATCATAATAAACACTGAGAGAGGGATTATAAATCATTATAAACACTGAGAGTGGGGTTATAAATCATTATAAACACTGAGAGTGGGGTTATAAATCATTATAAACACTGAGAGCGGGATTATAAATCATTATAAACACTGAGAGCGGGATTATAAATCATTATAAACACTGAGAGCGGGATTATAAATCATTATAAACACTGAGAGTGGGATTATAAATCATTATAAACACTGAGAGTGGGATTATAAATCATTATAAACACTGAGAGAGGGATTATAAATCATTATAAACACTGAGAGTGGGATTATAAATCATTATAAACACTGAGTGCTAATTGTACAGCTAACTGTATTAACTGCAGTTTAAACACCTTGCTGTGGTTTATCATCTTTATCCAGGGGTCATATCAGGTCATGACTAGTTTCCTCATGTCTGTATCATTCATCACTCTCTCTGCATTACTGTTAATATAACAGACTATAGTCAAATGGTCATATTTGGAAAAGGTTTTAATATATTGATGATAAAAATAATAATCAGGTTACAGGATGACTATAAAACAGTTTTGTTCATAATATATGGATATGAATGCAGTTTATATCATAAAAATACAGAGATCTATTCCATACAGAAAAAGGTACAAATGCATGTACACCATTAGGAGAAAATAAAGAATACAATGTTATTTTACAGCCACTACATAGCTGGTTTGTTCCGAAGACGGTTGTGGTTTCGTTTTTATTCATTCATTCATCTTCTACGCTTATCCGAAATACCTCGGGTCACGGGGAGCCTGTACCTATATCAGGCGTCATCGGGCATCAAGGCAGGATACACCCTGGACGGAGTGCCAACCCATCACAGGGCACACACACACACACACACACACACACACACACACACACTCTCTCATTCACTCACGCAATCACACACTACGGACAATTTTCCAGAGATGCCAATCAACCTACCATGCATGTCTTTGGGGAGGAAACCGGAGTATTCGGAGGAAACCCCCGAGGCACGGGGAGAACATGCAAACTCCACACACACAAGGCGGAGGCGGGAATCGAACCCCCAACCCTGGAGGTGTGAGGCGAACGTGCTAACCACTAAGACACCGTGCCTCCGCTTTCGTTTTTATCAAAAATAAAAAGTGTTTGTGCAATAAAAATAACAAATATATCCGTTTTTAACTTTATGAGTTTTATATTACGATGCTAAAGATTTGTGTTCAGGCAATTAGTGATACACACACACACACACACACACACACACACACACACTTCTTTTTCCTGATACTGATCTTCAGTTAGTTCAGCTGGTGAGGTAATGACTGTTTATAGCTGCTGTAACGTTAGCGATAACAGGAACTCACTCAGTTCAAATGTTACTATAAAGGTATAAATACGATATAAGAAATGTTTTAAATGTGGGCAAGTTGTTGTGGTATAAGAGGAATGAAATATTTGGTAAGAGTAACTTCAGCACACAATCAGAGCAGAAGAATGATGCAGTTTAAAACATAATAAGAAGGTTTAAGTGTATTAATAAACCTGATTAAAAACATCCTGAGGTTCTAGTAAAAAAGGTTCAGAATTTCCGACATTTTTTCCATAATTATGCATTTCCGATTCCAGTCAGCAGAGCCACCAGGAACGCCAGGTTCCCCACGAAGAACACCATCAGCAGAAGGATTCCTGTTCCCACCTGATCCATGAGGAGGAAATAAAATAACACAAGAACCACTCAGATGAAAGCTCTTTAAATTTGAGAGGAAATAATGAAGTACAATGATTTCACACACTCACCCCACTGCCATCTCTTTCAGACACTTCTGAGGGAAAAACAATTAATATTAGTTCATAAATAATGTGTAAATGCATTCATTGTTTATTGATGTTTATTAATAAATACAATTAATTAAACTCAAATATTCACTTATTGTATATTATCTTCACAAAAAAACTTTCTGGGTTTTCTAATCTATTATATAGTTAGTGAGAAAATTGAAATTGGAGTTTACTAAGTGCTAAAATAAAATTGCTCTGACTTGATAGATAGATGATAGTCTGATGATCAGTGTCTGATGATCAGTGTCTGATGATCAGTGTCTGATGATCAGTGTCTGATGATCAGTGTCTGATGATGAGTGTGTGTCTTATGATGAGTGTCTTATGATGAGTGTCTGATGATCAGTGTCTAATGATCAGTGTCTGATGACA
The DNA here is from genome assembly GCF_030014155.1 of Tachysurus vachellii. Taxonomy (NCBI): domain Eukaryota; kingdom Metazoa; phylum Chordata; class Actinopteri; order Siluriformes; family Bagridae; genus Tachysurus; species Tachysurus vachellii. The sequence continues at coordinate 1,703,783 of NC_083464.1, read as the reverse complement.
AGTGTGTCTTATGATGAGTGTCTGATGATCAGTGTCTGATGACAAGTGTGTGTCTTATGATGAGTGTCTTATGATCAGTGTCTGATGACAAGTGTGTGTCTTATGATGAGTGTCTGATGATCAGTGTCTGATGACAAGTGTGTGTCTTATGATGAGTGTCTGATGATCAGTGTCTGATGACAAGTGTGTGTCTTATGATGAGTGTCTGATGATCAGTGTCTGATGATCAGTGTATGTCTTATGATGAGTGTCTAATGATCAGTGTCTGATGATCAGTGTCTGATGATCAGTGTTTGATGATCAATGTCTGATGACGAGTGTGTGTCTGATGATGAGTGTCTGATGATCAGTGTCTGATGACGAGTGTGTGTCTGATGGTGAGTGTCTGATGATGAGTGTCTGATGATCAGTGTTTGATGATCAGTGTATGTCTTATGATGAGTGTCTAATGATCAGTGTCTGATGATCAGTGTCTGATGATCAGTGTTTGATGATCAATGTCTGATGACGAGTGTGTGTCTGATGATGAGTGTCTGATGATCAGTGTCTGATGACGAGTGTGTGTCTGATGGTGAGTGTCTGATGATGAGTGTCTGATGATCAGTGTTTGATGATCAGTGTCTGATGATCAGTGTCTGATGACAAGTGTGTGTCTGATGATGAGTGTCTGATGATCAGTGTCTGATGATCAATGTCTGATGACGAGTGTGTGTCTGATGATCAGTGTCTGATGACAAGTGTGTGTCTGATGATGAGTGTCTGATGATCAGTGTCTGATGATCAGTGTCTGATGATCAGTGTTTGATGATCAGTGTCTGATGATCAGTGTCTGATGACAAGTGTGTGTCTGATGATGAGTGTCTGATGATCAGTGTCTGATGATCAGTGTCTGATGACGAGTGTGTGTCTGATGATCAGTGTCTGATGACAAGTGTGTGTCTGATGATGAGTGTCTGATGATCAGTGTCTGATGATCAGTGTCTGATGATCAGTGTTTGATGATCAGTGTCTGATGATCAGTGTCTGATGACAAGTGTGTGTCTGATGATGAGTGTCTGATGATCAGTGTCTGATGATCAGTGTCTGATGACGAGTGTGTGTCTGATGATCAGTGTCTGATGAAACAAAGCGTACACATGCCCAGACAATCCACAGCCACTTTCATGTGATAGTGATGTCTCCCTCCCAGATGCGGAGATGTGGTAACCTAGTGGTTAAGGTGCTGTGGGACCTTACGGGAAGGAAGCTGTGAGTTCGATTCCCACGTCCACCAGGCTGCCACTGTTGGCCCTTAACCCTCAATTGCTCAGTTGTATAAAAATGAGATAAAATGTAAGTCTCTCGGGATAAGGCCGTCTGCTGAATGCTGTAAATGTAAAGGTAAAGATGCGCTGAATGACTTCTACGCTCGCTTTGAGGTGCAGAACAACGTACCCCCCCCACCCCCCCGCCCCCAATGATCAGGTCTATCCACGACTGACATGAGGAGAACTCTGAGCAGAGTTAACCCACAGAAGGCTGCTGGACCAGACAACATTCCTGGCAGGGTGTTCAGGGAATGTACAGAACAGCTAGTCTTCACTGACATCTTCAACATTACCCTGAGCAGTGCATGTTCCTACGTGCCACAAGACAACAACCAGCATTACCATCCAGAAGAAATCTACAGTGTCCTGGCTCTATGACTACCGTCCTGTCGCACTCAACGGCTCTCTTCATTTAGCCCTCACCTACCTGGACAATAAAGACACTTGCGTCTCTACTTCTTATGAAGGCTGAGAAAGGCACATCTCCCTCCCCCATCCTGACCATGTTATACAGAGGGACCACTGAGAGAACCCTGAGCAGCTGCATCACTGTCTGCTTTGTGAACTGCAACATCTCAGACCGCGAGACCCTGCAGCGGATAGTGAGGACATCTGAGAAGATCATTAGAGTCTTTCTTCCCTCTATCATGGACATTTACGCCACACGCTGCATCCGCAAAGCCGACAGCATTGTGGACCTCACACTCACACACTCTTCACCTCACACACACACCTCACACACACTCTTCACCCCACACACACCTCACACACACTCTTCACCCTCCTGCCATCTGGAAAAAGGTACCATAGGATTTGGGCCTCATGACCAGACTTTTTTACACAAGCCATCAGACTCAATAACTGAACTGTACCAAGCACAATACACTCACACACACACACACACACACACACACACACACTCGCACACACGCACACATGCACAATAAACTGTACGGACTGCAATGACTTCTGCACACCTGTTCCTCATGTGTTAATTGTTGTTAGTATTTAGTCGAGCCACGTTGCCTTGAGCAGTACGGAATCTTCTGATGTTGTCATTATGTCTTATGTCATCTGTTGTCCAGTCTGTGTCCTAGTCTCTGTCCCTGTTTCATGTTTTTTATTTAATAAACCTAGTATATTTTTACGCTATCCTGCATTTGGGTCTGTTTTTATCCCCGCGTCACTGACACTTACCTTTTTGTCTGAATCTGTGGTATATATCCTGACAGAGGAAGAGCAGCACTTCCCAGGCCACGAAGCCCCCCATCACCTTCGGCAGCCACTGAGACTCTGAGCTGTCGACCAGCAGCAGACCGGTGAAGATCGCAGCCACTGAGCACCAAACAGAGTGACGTAATCATCTCAGGTCAGTGTTAGTGTACAGAGACAAAAGCATTTAGAAAAGAAAAGTGTAGTGTTCTTACCTGCTAACACTTTAATGACTAATGCGTTGATGCCATGAACCCAGTTAAAGATAAATCTCCTACAGAAAAAAAATAATGACGTCATCTCTCTCTCTCTCTCTCTCTCTCTCTCTCTCACACACACACACACACACACAAACACACACACTCTCTCTCTCTCTCTCTCTCTCTCTCTCTCTCTCTCTCTCTCTCTCTCGCTCGCTCTCTCACCTCTTGTCCTGTGGTGAGCAGCGGAACATGGCAACGATTGGCTGAGCAAGACTGAGGATCATCACCAGACAGCCCAGGACTGGATGAGCTCCCTAAACACACACAAACACGCACACACACACACACACACACACACACACACACAAACACACACTCAAATATGTGGTGTGTATTGTATAGTGCCTAAAATGTAATATATACTGTAGTGTATTGTGTAGTGTGTAACATATTGTGTAGTGTGTAATATATCGTGTAGTGTGTAGTGTGTAATATATTGTGTAGTGTGTAGTGTGTAATATATTGTGTAGTGTGTAATATATTGTGTAGTGTGTAGTGTGTAATGTATTGAGTAGTGTGGAATATATTGTGTAGTGTCTAGTGTGTAATATATTGCGTAGTGTGTAGTGTGTAGTGTGTAATATATTGTGAAGTGTGTAGTGTGTAATGTATTGAGTAGTGTGTAGTGTGTAATATATTGTGAAGTGTGTAGTGTGTAATGTATTGAGTAGTGTGTAGTGTGTAATATATTGTGAAGTGTGTAGTGTGTAATGTATTGAGTAGTGTGTAGTGTGTAATATATTCTGTAGTGTCTAGTGTGTAATATATTGCTTAGTGTGTAATGTGTAATATATTGTGAAGTGTGTAGTGTGTAATGTATTGAGTAGTGTGTAGTGTGTAATATATTGTGTAGTGTCTAGTGTATAATATATTGTGTAGTGTGTAGTGTGTAATATATTGTGTAGTGTGTAGTGTATAATGTATTGTGTAGTGTGTAATACATTGTGTAGTGTGTAGTGTGTAATATATTGTGTAGTGTCTAGTGTGTAATATATTGTGTA
>NC_083464.1:1677500-1695000 GCF_030014155.1 Tachysurus vachellii | reverse complement strand
AACCACTTCAGTATATCATCAGGTTTTATTTCCTACATGTTTAATGATGAGAAACATTCAGCATTTAACTGAAGTCTTCTCAGACACCAGAACATACAGAAAATGAGGACTCTTACTTGAACTCAATGTTGTTGAGGTTGCCAGATGTTGGTGCTTTCCATTTAGTCTGAATTTCTGATTTGGTGATTTTTGATGTGTGAGAGACGGCAGAGTTCTGAAGGACAAACCGATATTTTAAAAGTGCTTTTTTTTCTTCTTTTCACCACAATGTGTTTGTGTGATTTGTTAATTGTTTAGATTGTGTTAAGATCTTTTGTAGGAGGCTTACGGACACTCCAGAACAGCTCAGAGTCTGGGCGGCAGAGTTCATAACACTGAAGGAACCCATAACGCTGTTGCTTCCCACCAGCCTCGCTTCCAGGAGAAACCCAGTAAAAGTCCCCGTGGTGGCGCTCAGAGTCACTGAAATAACAGACGTCTGGTCAGAGAACGTTTAATGTCACAGAGGAAAGTTCTGCTACAAAAAACTCCTAATGAAGAAACTTTTACCTGAGTGTCCTTGTTTTTGCACTGTGTGTGTGTGTGTGTGTGTGTGTGTGTGTGTGTAGGATGTTGTAATTCTCTCATGACCACTCCTGACCACTCCTTATTGCTTATTGTCTACACAAATCTTTTAATCTTCAGCATAAATATTTCTCTTTTGTAACTAAGCTCAGCTAGAGAGAGGACTGGATACTGTGTTCTCTCTCACTCTCTCTCTCTCTCTCTCTCTCTCTCTCTCTCTATCAGTTGTGTGATAGAACGTCTCCTTTAGCTTTGTTTGTGTTGTGTGTTGCTGGCTGTGTCACATCACACAGCGAGTGTTAAAATGCGTCCACTCAAGGACAACCAGGTGATAGTTAAGACCTGGAGGAAGATGGAACAGCACACACACACACACACACACACACACACACACACTCACACTCACTCACACATACTCACTTACACACAAACACTGGGTTTCTTCACACACACACACACACACACACACACACACACACACACACACACACACACACTCACTCACTCACACTCACTCACACACACACACTGGGTTTCCTCACACACACACACACACACACACACACACACACTCACTCACTCACACTCACACATACTCACTTACACACACACACACTGGGTTTCCTCACACACACACACACACACACACTCACTCACACTCACACATACTCACTTACACACACACACACACACACACACACACACACTCACTCACACTCACACATACTCACTTACACACACACACTGGGTTTCCTCACACACACACACACACACACACACTGATCTTCCTCACACTCACACACACACACACACACACACACACACACACCCCTCACAAGGTGAACGTTGTGTGTTAGTCACACTTCTCAGATTAATGACGTACGCTCCCAGGTGTGTTCTGTTGCTCATTATCTCGGAATAAAAAGCTCATTTGATGATTAGTGTTTGTAGTTTGTCTTCTGTGGTTGTGTAGTGACAGCATCTGTATCTGATCCATCCTGAGCTTCTTATTTGTTGGGTTTGTTGTTCAGATGAGAATCAGCTGCTGTGTGTACTGTATGACTGAAGGTAACCAGTTCAGAGCCGTTCGCTAATCTAACTGTGCTAGCTTCAAACCCTCAGCAGTGCCACCAGAGATCTCTGTCAGGAGATCGTCAGCGTCGGCCGTTTGCATAAATCTGAGAACGTTTCGGTGATACGTCTGAAGGTCATTGTGAAACATTGTGTCTTACCTGTGATGGTGTCTCCTTCTTTATATATGTTGCTGTCTGTTGTAACGGTGTACGGAGGTGCGCTGGTCTGAGCAGCACGTCCGTGATTAGGAACCATGTTACCATCACAACTGCCTGTAACCTGACCACTGGGGTAGCTTTCACACACCCCAACAAACCCCAGGAGCAGAAGATACAACCACATCTACACAAACACAAACAGGCAGGAGGTAAACAACAGGATGATATTTTATGAGTTTGACTGTTAGCTCTTCAGATCTGCAGAATTCTACATTGAAATGTTTGTGTTTTTAGAAACAATGCAGTCTGGAGTTCTTCTCAGTTCATTGTCTCCACAGTTCCTAAAGTTCTCCTTTTCATTTCCACTTACATTATCTAGCATTATTCATCTAATTATTTACCTTAAGTATAGTGACCTACAGTTTAACAACGCTGTCATCTTAACATCCTTCTGAATGTGAACAGAAAAAGAACGTCTGATCTGAGGACACGTTTGTCAGAAATATATTTTAAAAAGATCCTGAAACGAATGTATGAAGAATTTATGATAGCCTTCGCTGTATAACGTTAAAGATTCTGGGTGAAGAGTAGAGAACGGAGTGAAGTGTCACAGTTCTGAGGTCAAATCATTTGTGTAGAAAGTCGAAATTTCTAGAGCTTGAAATTAATTTAAAATTAACTTAAAAATAAACCTTATGTATATTTACACCCTTTACATACAATATAAAGCACATTTATGTGAAATACGGTACAATACTGATAGACATCAGCTGTAACTTTACAATATCTGATCCTCTTCTTCTTACACAGGTCCAGATCCAGAGAATAAATTCAATTAAATTCATTAAATTGTGTCACAATCTGAAGTCAGTAATCACTCAGCTTCGTCTTTACAACATGTCAAATATGTTTGTTTTTTTAGTCCATTTTTAGTTTTTTTTTCTGTTACTCTTTAATAACTTTGTAGCTTCACTTCATCGTCTCACCTTTAAACTCGCGTAGAGACTAAAGTTTTGCCTCTGTGGGCTTGGACACATTTTATCAGTGTCTCCTGCCAGGCTATCCTAAATTAACAGCACTGGCTGCAAAAATGTTGTGCATGTTTGGGACTACCTACATTTGTGAGCAAGTTTATTTAATAAATTAATTAAATTAATATTAATAAAACAAAGCTCTCACATAAGCACTTAAATGAGATTCTAAAATTGGCTGCTACTCAGGACATAATGCCTGATATCGATGTACTTGTGCAGGCTAAAAGTTTCAGGGGCAAATTGATAAAATAAATTGGTTTACTTTAAAAAACATACATGCTTATTATACGTATAAATTAACAATTGTTTAAAAAGATTTTCTTTTTTTAAAACAGCTGCCACTTAAGATTTTAAGGGTGTGGAGTCAATTCATGTATTCAGAATTGCTTCCCGGAATTGGAAATTGGATTTTAAACAATTTCTACATTTTGATGTTTGATTTATGTTAACATGCAGGACCGTGTTTTTAAGTTCCACAAACCTGTGACTAAATGTTTTACGCCATTGTACAATATCTGTGTTCAGTTTTTATGCATAATGCACTTAAATAAATGTTAAACTGGGTAAAAGTTTAAATTGCACTTACTACTTATGTTGTTCATAATATATATTTGTAAAAGGGTAATTCATTTAATATAAAGATTTTTATAATTTACTTCTTCTTTGCACTATTATTGTTATTATTTTCACTATTGTTTTTATTATTACTATTATTGCACTTCTTTGACTTATTGTTAGTTCGATATAATTTTGCTATGAGTTTACTGGTCTGGCCCCCTTGAGATCAGATTAAGCTGTGTGCGGCCCCCAGACCTAAATGAGTTTGACACCCCTGGACTAAACTAAATCATTAAAGAAGGACATTGTTGAAGAAAAGGTGAATGAAGATGTTCAGGTGTAGATGAACGTTAGAGGCTGAGACATGAACACGGCTCTGTAGTAAGGTGTTGAACTCTGTAGTGTTGAAGCAGCTGCCACTTCTGGTGCACTTTTGTGTAGTAGTGTGCGATTCCAAACTCGACTGGATTCAGCTTGTGTTTTGTTGTTCTTTGTGCTAGGGTTTTCTTCTGTTTCCTCTTTTGTATTTAATGCAGTAAATAAATACACTGTGTCCCCGTGGGCAGGTCTTTGGTCTTGATACGATCTCATGCACATGACAGATGAACTCATTTATTTTCATTTATTATTAAACTCACATCCTGATTCACCTCGCAGCTCTTAGAGCTTTTACTCGTCCAGTTAAAAATATAAAACTGCTGAAAAAATATAACAGAGCTCGAACTTTACCTGTAATTACTTTAATACCTGGAGAAATAAAATATCCTGAAGTTATTTACTTAGAAATGAACAACAGCTGTAAAATACAATAAAGTCTAATAAAATAAAATTAATACAATAAACACTAATAAAATAAATACAATGAACACTAATAAAATAAAATAAATACAAAAAGCACCCCCCGAGTTTTCCAAATAGAAACAATGAAAGAGATAAATAATAGAGAGACAAATCCAGCTGTAGCTGTTAAATGTATTAAAGCTACATTTACTTCAGATTATTTGTGAGGAAAAAAAATAAAAATTTCCTTAAAAATATTGAAGGTGTGAATGATCCTGTAGTTTTTTGTTTTTTTTTAACTAAAACTGAAATAAATAAGTTAAAGAAAAAAGAAAAAAGATCGAATGAAAGAAGCAATCAGACCCACAATTAACCCTTTCTTTCTTTTTTTCATAAAAACAACAATTAATTGATGAAATAATTAGTTAGCATGACTGCTGTGGATCAAATATTAAAGACGCGTAAATGTACTTGTAGGGTTTCAGTTAACTTACTGCAGTAACTAAGAAATAAATAAAACATCGCTGCAAAATGTTCCCGTAAATAAACGCTCGTGTAAAAAGTTCTTATAGCGTTATTATTTTTAAACTTCTAAAATATGTAATAAAGCCACTTTATTCTCAATGCATCAGTTCCTCTTTTTGTTATTTCTGGTTATTGATGCTTTGTTTCTGCACTTTATTCTGATTGCTGTTGGTTATTGATGGATCGGGTTTTGTTCATAAACAGATCACACCTTCGTCCACCTGCCTGAGTCTCTACAGACCCTGCACCAACACCACATGCTCTGATTCTGTTCAGTGGTCATTACAATAAATTATGACCCTCACTGTGTGTGTGTGTGTGTGTGTGTGTGTGTGATAACACTACTTCTCACCAAACCTTCTACATGATGTTCACTCAGAATCTGAAGGACATGAAAGTCAAAGCTGTTTATGTTTTTTAGTGAAGTGATGAGTTACAGTGAAACCTCCCAGAGAAACACTGGAAACACTTTAACAACATTATGTGTATCTACACAGCTAACGGAGCCCTGTGTGTATTTATCTGCACCCGTGTGCAGAGTTAAACCATCGTTAAACTGTGTAAAATCATTGTTAGACTCACCATGGCTGTGAGACGAGTGTAGCTTTGATGAGATGTGTATAGAGTTACAGTTTCGAGCTACTGAGCTGCCAAGTGAATACACATTCCTTTTATGCGGTGGGTGGAGCCTCACCTGGCCAGGTGAGACACAAGGGGGAATTTTTCTTTTCACACAGAAAAATGTCACAAGGTTAAAAACACAAACAGAGCTGGTTTTACAGGGACTCGAATCAGATGTCTTAAAATAACACAATAGTGAAACCCTGTTTTTTATTTATAATTATATTTTTGATAAAATATTAAATATGCATTTCTTTTATTTTGCCTATTCATAATTTTGTCTTTCTTTTAGTGTTGAATAAATAAACGTCCCCTGATTTATAATTATGTCGCTTTGTAGAAGCCAGCATTATGTTTTCCTATTTCAGCTTAGACAAAAATTTATAAAATTTACTGCGGCCTAGGGCTTTCGAGCCACATGCACCAAATTCGGATATGTTGTAGACGCTGGTCTGAAGTTTGTTGCTATTTCTTTTCTAAGTGATCTGAGTACCGGTACTTCCTGTACCGGGTCTCAAAGTGGCCTTTTTTCCCATAGACTCCCATTATAAACTTTGGAGGTTTATACAGTAATGCAGCAATCTTTTGAACTATCTACACTAAACTCGGCCAGCTCCTTTAGGGTGATACTCTGAACAAACTTTTAAATTGGTGTACCGACTGGCCTTTCGGTTGTACCATAGCCCCGCCCCCAAAATATGCAAAATCAAAAAACTTTTTTTTACATGGACATGTGACATATCAAAACACTCAGCCCAATGAGGGGAACTTCCTCAGGAGTGTTCACATGCTCGTCTCCACTTGTCTCCAAATGTTTTGGCACCCTATCTTTCTGTCCACTTGCCGCCAAAAGTAACACTGTCCCTTATGTCCACTCGCCTCCAAAAAGCACCGCCCTTTGCGAATACTTTGCGAATATGAAGCACCGTAAAAGCCAACATCAAAGTTTGTCGTGACGAACTTTACAAATCTAGTTAATCTACTGAGTTTTGATGTTTTAATCTTGTAAGACACTTGCGTAAGTATTTTATTTGTAACGTAACGCTCTGTAACAGCAGACATGATGTGACAGGTATGAGCAGTTATGTAGGGTGTTGAAAAACCACTAGTTTACTGTGTCATTTCTATAATAACCTGTGATTGTGTCCAAGCTCCATCTGTCTGGAATAACTGGTATTAGCTTTTTTTTTATGTAGCACAAAAACAGGTTCACTGCTGTTTGGTAAAATGGTAGAAGAAGAAAAATAAAGTATATTACGGTCGGGTGTTTCACTGGGTTTGTTGGTAGGATGTTTAAACAGTGTCAGAACGTCTTCTTTTAAAAAAGTCTCTTATTATCAGAGTTATTTTATTCTTTACTGTAAAAAATTTAAACAGCTTCGGCTTTCATGCCGTAAATATTCTGAGAATGAAAGAATGAACCTTTATAACCCAGTCACTGCATTCCAGCTCTTTATTTTTATTGACAGACCTGTTTTTTCTTATTAAACACAGGGAAAGAACCATGATGGTTTCGTTATAGAATGTCAAACAGGTTTGACTTTAAGAATTAATATGATTCTCACAAGACATTTACTGCTCAGCTGACTCTTCCTTTTCAAGGACCTTCCACTACAGCTCCCAATCAGCCGAGCACTCAAACACCACCAGACCCAGTGCCCAAAACCACTGACCCCCAACAACACTGAACCACTGACACAATACCCAAAGATTAACAGGGACAATCCCAGCACAAACACTCAAACAACACTGTCCCCCATACTCCAGGTCACTCTGTGTGTGTGTGTATATGTGTGTGTGTATGTGTGTGTGTGTGTGTATGTGTGTGTATATGTGTGTATATGTGTGTATGTGTGTGTATGTGTGTGTATGCGTGTGTGTGTATGTGTGTGTGTGTGTATGTGTGTGTATATGTGTGTATATGTGTGTATGTGTGTGTATGTGTGTGTATGCGTGTATATGTGTATGCATGTGTGTATGTGTGTGTATATGTGTGTGTGTGTGTGTGTGTATATGTGTATGCGTGTGTGTATGTGTGTGTGTATATATGTGTGTGTGTGTGTGTGTGTGTGTGTGTGGCCTCATGAGCATCTTCATGGCTCAGTATTCCTGTTTTCCTCACCACTGCTGAGATCCAGGTGGTGTGATGATGAGGTTCAGCTTTATAAATCAGTATTTAAAGAGGGTCTCGTCTTACACGGCTATGACATACATGTAAGGGACACGGACTGTTGCCCATAGCAACCACTGCAGCCACTGTAAACAGATCATGCTGCATTGTGTCTCTGTCATGTCAGAGGAAGTGTTTACAACTGTGTGTGTGTTGTGTTCCTGCTGAGTCAGAGATTCATCTGCTCTTAATCCTCATACTGTGTGTGTGTGTGTGTGTATGTGTGTGTGTGTGTGTGTGTGTACTGCACACACACTCACACAGCTGAGAAAAATGCTGAATCACGGTGAGAACCAAGAGATTAAACCACATCAATGATCACGTGTGTGCGTGTGTGTGTGCAGTAAGAATGATAAACACACACACACACACACACACACAGATGAGTAAAGTGCTGTATCATGGTGACAACCAAGATATTAATCTGCATCAGCAATCATGCAGTGTGTGTGCGTGTGTGTGTGTGTGTGTGTGCGTGCTTGAAGTCTACATCGATACACAACCTGTTAATCACGTATTCTTCCATAATCTTTGTTAATGAATCAGCAGCGATGAACAAAGTACAAAACTCCTGTAATTGACAAACTGCCATAGAAGCAGAAGACCTCAGTTTTCACTGCAGAACTTTATCTAATCAGACGTCATTAACACCAAGGCTTCAGAATCAGACACTTCACAATCTAGAGGAAATCTGGAACAAGAAAATCCACAGACACAGAAACAGCCACAGAAAGGTGGAGTAAACTGAAGGAAGCTAATAAGATATCATTATTTTTTAATAAAAATGTTATTTTTATTAATTATTTTATTTTATTTACAATTTTAATATTTTTATAATAAAAAAGAACAGAAATTACAAAGAATTAAAAACAGCATCATGGGCCAGGGACTGAACTGTAACAACAATATTCAGTTATTGTCCAAAGAAAACATTTTAGATTATTGATAATAAAATCTCTTCTTGTTTTGTTTTTTTTTTGTTCTTCATGCTGCATCTCCACCAGTATAGTTCTAGTGTTGTGTTTGTTATTAGATTAAGGCAGCGGTGTCCAATCTTATCCGGACAGGGCCGGTATGGTGCAGGTTTTCAAGCCGCACCAGAGTCTAATAAAAGCCAAGAACTACTGATCAAACAGGTGGAATCAGATGTGGCTTCTGCTTGGTTGGAATGAAAACCTGCACCATACCGGCCCTTTGTGGATAAGATTGGACACCGCTGGGTTAAGGTTTGTGTGTGTGTTGTGTGTGTGTGTGTGTGTGTCCTCGTGAGCATTTATACGGCTCAGTTTTCCAGTTTTCCTCACCACTATCTGTGTGAAACACAGGTGGTGTGTGTGTGTGTATGTGTGTGTGTGTGTGTGCGCACGTGTGTGTGTGGCCTCATGAGCATTTATACAGCCCAGTTTTCCAGTTTTCCTCACCACTATTGGTGTAAGACAGGTGGTGTGTGTGTGTGTGTGTGTGTGTGTGTGTGTTTGTGTGTGTGTAACTGAAAATGAACGCATGATTTAGAGTAAACAGGTTAAGTAGTTACAGTAAACAGATACAGATATTTTGTATGTTATCATTGTTTTGCTCTCTGGTCCGTGACATTACGACTATTATGACTGAAGACTGTATTTTTGGTCACTGAAGCTTTTAAGCAGAGATGGGGGACTCGAGTCATATGACTTGACTCGAGTCAGACTTAAGTCGCAAATTTGAGACTTGAGACTTGCCTGACAAATATTAAAAAAAGACTCGACTTGACTTTGACTTGACATTCATGACTTGAGACTTGACTCGGACTTGAGTTAAATGACTCGAAATAACTTGTTTTTTGTTTTTGTTTTATCTTTTTTGTCTATTTTTGTTTTTAAATCTGTTTTTAAACGCACACAAGAGCGTAATATAACCACGTGACGCAGCAGGCAAGCAGAGGGAGCGCGCGCACTAACTAATAAACCTTAACAGTCGTGACGAAACATGGAAGGCGCTACACCAAAAATAATTAAGTTCAGGTACCGGGATTTTGTGCAAGATGAGAAGAGAAGAACAGCAGAATGCGACCACATCGCTCACAATTGAATGACAAAGTTCTATCAAATTAAATTGTTTGCAAGCACAATGTAGTGTAAATGTTTGGTCAAATAGTAGTGTACATAGTAAAAAGTGTTAGGCTTTGTGTGAAAAGCGTATGGATCGTTTATGGTGATGCACATTATATATAAAAAACATAAATATAAATATAAAAATAAAAAACTTCAGAGTTGCAAGCAGAGACATATTCTTGTCTCGCATGCACATGCACACATATTCAATTTAAAGGGACAGTTCACCCAAAAATAAAAAAATCTTTTATCCAAACCTTTCATGAGCCCCATTCACTTCTATAGTATTATTTTTCCCACTATAGAAGTGAATGGGGCTCATGAAAGGTTTGGTTATAAACATTCCTTAAAATATCTACATGTGTGTTCATCAAAACACAGACATTTATACAGGTTTGTAACATCATGAGGGTGAGAAAAAGGACAGAATTTTCATTTTTAGGTGAACTGTCCTTTAATTAATAAATTACACTCACTCCAATCATCTCTCTCTCTCTCTCTCTCTCTCTCTCTCTCTCCCCCCCAATAGTTAATTCACTTCAAGGTTTGTGTGATTTGTGTGAGACAAAAAATTTACGTTTTTTGGTTGATGTGATTGATTGTTGTTGTTATTCTGTTGTTAAAAAGGAAGGCTCTAATGTAAGGATGTGTTCATGTCCCAATAAAAGGTGAATGTCTGTTCAATAAATGCCATTTGGTTGCATAGAAACTATTGTACTTTATTATATTTATACTTTTCCATGGTCTTCTGCTATGTTTGAGGCGTATTGAAACTTTTCATGCTTTTATGTTGGCCTTATTTCTGTTACATTTACATCTTATTCTTTGTAGTTTTGATTTTTATTCATTTTTAGATTTTTATTGTATTTACAACTCACCTGTATGTGGACACCTTTTAAAAATAAATGCATATAATCATTTATGTTGCAAATAAAACTCTCATAGTCCATAAATACTGTAGATTTAACTTTGTTTAATATATACATTTAGTTAAATCATCAAACATCTGTATGACTTGCCAGTGACTCGCTTGACTCAAGCTACGACTTGACTTGACTTGACTCTCACAAAAATTGACTCGGACTTGCCTGAGACTTGAAGGTTAAGACTTGAGACTTACTTGTGACTTACTCCCACCTCTGCTTTTAATTTTTGTGTTTTTGTGTGTTTTGTCTGCCACTAAATACTGCATTGAGATCTCGGGTCTCTACATTTGTCCCCAGTCCATTTACCTCACGACAATGTTTTAACCTTCACATTTAACACGATCCTGATAACGTGCCCTTTTACGATATGACTCGTGGGTTTCTTTGAGACCTTTGGATTCCTTCCTCGTCTGGTCCATGGATTCGATACATCTAAAGGTTTCTTAACACCACCAGACATTGTTCTTCACAGCTCTATAACTAAACCAGTCTGAAAAGCTGTAGACAGAGTAACTCAGTCAGCAGAGCTTTGTCTCAGTGGTTAAGATGGTGGACTTCTGATCAGAAGGTCATGAGTTTAAACTCCATCACAGACACTGCTGGGTTTTTTTCTTGTTTTGTTTTTTTTTGGTTATATCTGATGTTATTAACACTCTGAATCCTGGGTTTGATTCCCGAGCAGGGAACTAACCCAGCCAGTGAAGTGTTAACTCTCAGTGCTGCTCTTAATTTTATCCTGGATGAAATGGGAGGGTTGCGTCAGAAAGGGCATCCGACAACCACAGTGGATGCGGAATGTGGCACTGATCTGTAGTGTTGTTCTTGGCCCAGGGAATCACTAGCAGTCAGAAAGACCTGGGATGGTCTGGAGATCACACAATACAAAGCTAGAGAATATTACATGTCTCTCCCTTTCTCTCTCATCTCACATTCTGCTCAACAGTAAAGTGTCTGTAGATGTGTTAGGATTGTAGGAGAGAACAGTAGAGAGAATTAAAAAAAAGACAAGGGGCTGAGATTGAATCTCTGGGTGAACTCAATACTTTAGAGAGAATGTTTCTTGTGAAGGTTCAGGTTTGACTCTACAGCCAAATCCGAACCAATGAAATGCTTTACAGAATTGAAGAAAACATGCTGAATTTTCTACACCAGGAACGACTGACCCGACCCACGTGCCCCCACATGCCCACAGGTGCCTCCACATGCTCCAGGAGACTAAGAGGAAGTTTGTCACTTCAGCTTTCAGCAGTCTGTCACACCCAGTTTTTTTCCACCCAGCTTCTATACCTGCATTCATTCATTATTAGGACTTCAAATGAACTCTCATATTGCTCGAGACAGTACTTACCTTTGTACCTCTGCACACAGGAACAATAACCTGGTCAAATCCAATGATCCTTTCAAACTCTGCTGAACCTGTAAGATAAATTTAGAGCATAAATTCTCAGGATAACTTATCTCAATGTTGTCATTATTACAGGTTACAATAGAGCAGCCGAGGGCGAAGGGTCTTGTTCAATGATTCAGCTTCAGCAGCTCATGACATTCAGATCTATAACCTTGAGCCACCACTGCTCTTGAATCTGAAAAGAAACTCTGGGAGTTTAAGTTCAGACTAAATTCCAAAACAAGTTTCCTGGAACAGACCCCAGGTTAAAGGAGATCAAATGACATTACTGGTGATAATGTCCAAACTACAGCAGAGTAGAACCTTCCACCAGTTGTACATATCAGAACTTGACCTTCATTTCACTGAAGGTGGTGTTGGTGTGGGAGGCACGGTGGCTTAGTGGTTAGCACGTTCGCCTCACACCTCCAGGGTTGGGGGTTCGATTCCCGCCTCCGCCTTGTGTGTGTGGAGTTTGCATGTTCTCCCCGTGCCTCGGGGGTTTCCTTCGGGTACTCCGGTTTCCTCCCCCGGTCCAAAGACATGCATGGTAGGTTGATTGGCATCTCTGGAAAATTGTCCGTAGTGTGTGATTGTGTGAGTGAATGAGTGTGTGTGTGTGTGTGTGTGTGCCCTGTGATGGGTTGGCACTCCGTCCAGTCCTGTCTTGATGCTTACGGCCATTCCACTCTGAGAGCGCCCGATCTAACCTGGTTAGTACTTGGATAGGTGACTGCCTGGGAATACCAGGTGCTGTAAGCTCTTTGTGGGATGTGGTAGCTCAGTGGTTAAGGTGTTGGGCTTGGAAGGTCATGGGTTCGAACCCCAGGTCCACCAAGCTGCCACTGCTGGGCCCCTGTTGTAAGTCACTCTGGATAAGGGTGTCTGCTAAATGCTGTAAATGCCCAATGATGCCTGATATAGGCACAGGCTCCCCGTGACCTGAGGTAGTTCGGATAAGTGGTAGAAAATGAGTGAGTGAGAGTGAGTGGTGTTGGTGCACCAAGAGCCAAAGGAACTCTGAGTCTGGAAAAGCTGTAACAACCTG
Source organism: Tachysurus vachellii (assembly GCF_030014155.1). Taxonomy (NCBI): domain Eukaryota; kingdom Metazoa; phylum Chordata; class Actinopteri; order Siluriformes; family Bagridae; genus Tachysurus; species Tachysurus vachellii. The sequence continues at coordinate 1,682,065 of NC_083464.1, read as the reverse complement.
GCAGGTGAACCATGCTCAGCCAGCATGGAGAGAGAAGGACAAGGATGAATCACTACATTAAAGACTGGTTAAAAGAAAACTAGGCCACTGTAACAAGAGGGATTAGAGCAGCACCACTGTAGACTCCACCCAAGGTATCTGTGATGACTAGTAGAGCCTGCTAGTATGTAAGGACACTAGACAAGACTCAGGAGAGCACGGAGATCCATTCTTCAGTGAAAAATTCAGTAATGTGACATGGGTGAGGACCAAGTCATAAAGGCCTTTAAAGACCATCTACTGGATAATGATCTGTAAATATAAATATAAAAAATAACACGTTCAGCCTCCACTAACACCTTAATACCTGTACCTGACCTTAATAAGTCCTGTGTTAGTGCACCTCACAGCACACACACACACAGTTGGTAATGTGTTGGGAGGCGATGGGAAGAAGTTCAGTATCACTTCTGGTCCTGGTTTTGGGTTAAAAAATGGAGGAAGAAAAGCATTTTCTAATTTATTTGTTGTTGTTTATTGTGTTGTTTCTTGTTAAACCATGGAGTATTGTTGTGCTAGACTTTAATAGGGTTTTGCTTTGAGTAAACTTTTTTGTCAAGTCAACTTTAAGTAGAATTAGTCTGAAAAATTAAGTTCTTTATTATTATTATTATTATTATTATTATTGTGTAAATCTCTGAGCTGAAAACTGTAATTATTTTAACGCATGACACTTACCTAGGAGTTTCTCAGAGGTCAGTAGTAACGAGTTCCATTTACTCAGTTACATTTACTTGAGTAAGTTTTTGAAAAAATGATACTTCTAGGAGTAGTTTTAAATCACTATACTTTTTACTTTTACTTGAGTAGATTTGTGAAGAAGAAACTGTACTCTTACTCCGCTACATTAGGCTACAATGAGCTCGTTACTTTTCTTTTTTTACCTCTTTGGTTTTCTACATAAGTTTTAATGTTTAATTTTGACAGATATAGAAACTTCCGCTAAGGCTCTACCACGTGACTGTGTTTCACCAATCAAACGTAGTTGTTCAGTCTCGTCACGTTACTATACTCGATCTCAGCGGCGGGACGCGTTAGTTAGTGACACAACAGTTTTGTCGAGTTTTTTTATGCTCAACTTTACTCAGCGCCGCAAGAGCCGACAAACAGATGACGTCAGACGTGTCGTTTCTTACAGCGCCGAACACACACATTTAAAGGGATAGTTCACTTAAAATGAAAATTCTGTCATCATTTACTCACTCTCATGTTGTTACAAACCTGTATAAATCTCTGTGTTCTGATGAACATGAAGGAAGATATTTTGAGAAACAAAAACAGATTTACAACCAGAAGCTTTAGTTTACCTGAAACTAAGGAAAGTTCTAGAGGCTTCCTGAGATTAATTAAAGGAGTAGAGATGTATTTCATTATTATTGCCCTTTCATCAAGGCATCAAATGTGCAACAATCACAACACAAAAGAAATGAAATGTGTGTGTGTGTGTGTGTGTGTGTGTGTGTGTGTGTGTGTGTGTGTGTGTGTGTGTGTTTCCTTCTGTTGTTCTGTCACTGGAGACACACACACAGTTTATGAGAATTTATGGCCTGCCTCGTTCTAGTTCTGCCTGGTAAAAAAGTATAAAGGTTTGGAAATTTGTGTTACTTGTGCATATTTATTTTTTATTTATTATTATTTTATTATTAAGTACATGAATTTACCTGAATTATTTTAATTTAAGCTATTTTGTAATTAATTAATTTGAATTTATTTTATTGATTGGATGAGCATTAATTTGCCTAAAGATTATTTTGTATTTTTGTCTGTCTGATTGTTGTCTTGTGTTAAAAAATAAATCAGACGTTACTCAACAGTTACTCAGTACTTGAGTAGTTTTTTCACCAAGTACTTTTTTACTCTTATTCAAGTAATTATTTGGATGTCTACTTTTTACTTTTACTTGAGTCATATTATTCTGAAGTAACAGTACTTTTACTTGAGTACAATTTTTGGCTAATCTACCCACCTCTGGATTTTAGTGACATGCATTTTTTCCGCAAAAAAAGGAAGCTGCAGTTTTCTATGTTACTGTTATAATAAAGTTTAATCCCTAAAGTAAATTGCCTTTATTTGTTTTCTGTCATTTGGGCGACTTTTTTCTTTTTTATCCACTAAAGGAATGTTGTACACTGTGTACGCTGCTGCCAATTAGATCATATCAATATTTAAAGTAATGACACATGCAGCATCTGAGGGCTGTCCTGAGAGCACTGAAGCAGGCGAGACTCACAACAACCATGCCATCATGCCAACAGGCTTTCACAGTGGTAAAAGATAAACTCGAACTTTTCTCGTTTTCTTCTTTTACAGATAGACGCATCAGACAGGGGACTGGGGCCCGTGTTGTTCCAGATACCAGAGGGAGAGAACCACACTGTGCTGTACATCATTTGCACACTCTGATATTAATATGATAATATTGATATGATCTAATTGGCAGCGGCGTACACAGTGTGCAGTCGGAGGATTATGTCCATGAGCCACTGGAACTTTGCCGGGGCTCAGAACAAAACCAATTCTTTAATGAAGTCCTTATTTACTGGTAATGGGCACAATGGAACTTTTCGGGTGGCCAGCAGATTCACCAGATAACATTCATGACATGTTGCACACCGCCTTTAAACATCGCTACAAATGCTCCCAATAGAAAAGGGCCATTAGACAATTTAGTGTTTTGTCATGTCCTCAATTGCTCGGTCATGTCATTATGATGAGCTGCGAAAAAAAACAATTCCTAACTGCTTTGTGGCACTAACAATTGTCTCATTGGTTTGAATGCCCTGCCTCACTTGATATACCACATTTTAATTCTATTCAATTTTATTTGTATAGTGCTCTTATCAATGGACACCTTTACAGACCTATAATAATTTAGAATAGAAATTACAAAGTTAGAAATTACAAAGTGAAGAACCTTTGGGAATGTTCTTCACTCTCCGTTTGGACCATAATTTATTTCAGTGTCTCCATTGCATGAAGGATGTCAATGCGCAGATCCCTCATTGGTATATGGGGCTCCAGCCTCTTAAGTTCGAGTTGGTCCACAGGCCAGGGGTGCAGAAGGCTGGCAGATTTCCTCTCCCATCGGGGGCAAGCGGTTGCAGGCTGGATGGCTCCCTAGTCTGTGTCAGGAAGTGGTGATCATTCAAGTGAAGTTTTGTGAAAATGTAAACAGTGTGACAAACTGTCCTCACAATTATAATGCAGAACATAATACTTATGAAGAAAGCATGCTATTGTATTGAAGAAAGTATTGTATTGTATTGTATTGTATTGTATGTCTTTATTGTCCACCAAGGTGGAAATTTTTCTTTGGCTCACCATCACTTAAAAGTAAGAAAAAAAAAAAAAAAAACGAAAAATAACGCATAAAAACAAAGACCAATATCCATTAGAATATCACATTATCACATCACAGTATCTCAGATTACACTTCTTTTATCAATCAAGAAAATTAAGAAATGTAATAGCATTTGGGATAAAAGACCTATTAAACATGTTTTTATGTGCTGAGGGAACCCTGTATCGCCTTCCAGATTTCATAGGCTCAGACTGACCAGAGACAGGGTGAGAAACATCTGCTTGAATGCTTCTTACCTTCTTCTTTGTTCTTTCTGCATACAGTTGTGTTAATAAGGGCTTCTGTGTCCTGCCAACAATCAATTTTGGTTGCCATTGACAACTCTGGAGAGTTTATTCTTCATTTTACAGTTTAAATGCTCATATCAGGCGGTAAGGTGAAAGTACAAACACTAATAGATGTATACGTGCTGACTGACACCAAGACCACTGAGCCATCTGAGAAGAAAAAGTCGCTGTGAACATCTTGTACTCTGTACTCTGTATTATCAGTAAAACTCATCTGGGACTCCAGAATCGATCCAAGATATTGAGAACCTTCCACAGTCTCAACTTCTTGTCACTTGAGTGAAATTTGCTCAAATTTCGTGTCTATTTTTTTGCCCATGATTATTTCTTTTGGCCACATTGATTTCTAATTGATTAAAACAACACCATGTTTCAAGATCTTTAATATACTCTAAGTAGTTCATGTCCAGTGCAGGGTTAGTTTTATCCAGTAGGCCAACTAAGGCCATATCATCTGCATGCTTAAATAATTTTAAATGTTCCTCATTAATTGTAAAATCATTTGTATAAAGGGAAAATAACACAGGGGAAAGGGCACAACCTTGTGGGCATCCATTGCTCACAATGAGCTCATCAGACTCAGACATAACCCCTCTGACACAAACCCTCTGCAGACGGAAAGATAAGGAGTTTCAAATCCAAAAGACTAAACCTGTATTAGTCTGACTTACTGCTTTTTGCAATTGATGTTGTCCTGTTGGCGTCATCGAATCAGGACCTTCAGCGTGCACTGGGACGGTTTGCAGCCGAGTGTGAAGCGGCGGAGATGAGAATCAGCACCTCCAAGTCCGAGGCCATGGTTCTCAGCCGGAAAAGGGTGGCTTGCCCCCTTCAGGTTGGTGGAGAGCTCCTGCCTCAAGTGGAGGAGTTTAAGTATC
>NC_083464.1:1650000-1672500 GCF_030014155.1 Tachysurus vachellii | reverse complement strand
TAGGCCGGGCCCAGTGATGGACACTGATGTCTGTAGAGATGCACAGGTATTTAATTCACTTTATGTTATAGACTTAAACAGTAACAGCTTGCAGACTACACGAACTGAGAAATTTGAGAATTTTTGTTTATTTTGGACTTTTATTTTGAAATCTGTGCCCGCTGGTTTCCACACAGGGTTGCCTCGGTAACCGGAAGCGACGCCTCACGAAGCCCACAGCAAACAGCGAGCTCTGATTTACGGCGTGTTTAGTCGCTCTGATGCGACTTAACACCAAACTTAACACCAAACAAAAGACGTCAAGGTAATCTTTTATAAACACTTACACGGGTTTCTACTGTAGAAGTTAAATATGAGCGCTGTGTTTGTGTGGAAGGCCAGATAAGTGCGGCCGTGTTACATTTAGTATGTAGCTCCCTAGATAGGTGACAGTGTTACTTTTAGTATGTAGCTCCCTAGATAGGTGACAGTGTTACATTTAGTATGTAGCTCCCTAGATAAGTGCGGCCGTGTTACATTTAGTATGTAGCTCCCTAGATAGGTGACAGTGTTACATTTAGTATGTAGCTCCCTAGATAGGTGACAGTGTTACATTTAGTATGTAGCTCCCTAGATAGGTGACAGTGTTACATTTAGTATGTAGCTCCCTAGATAGGTGACAGTGTTACATTTAGTATGTAGCTCCCTAGATAGGTGACAGTGTTACTTTTAGTATGTAGCTCCCTAGATAGGTGACAGTGTTACATTTAGTATGTAGCTCCCTAGATAGGTGACAGTGTTACATTTAGTATGTAGCTCCCTAGATAGGTGACAGTGTTACATTTAGTATGTAGCTCCCTAGATAGGTGACAGTGTTACATTTAGTATGTAGCTCCCTAGATAGGTGACAGTGTTACATTTAGTATGTAGCTCCCTAGATAGGTGACAGTGTTACATTTAGTATGTAGCTCCCTAGATAGGTGACAGTGTTACATTTAGTATGTAGCTCCCTAGATAGGTGACAGTGTTACATTCAGTATGTAGCTCCCTAGATAGGTGACAGTGTTACATTTAGTATGTAGCTCCCTAGATACGTGCGGCCGTGTTACATTTAGTATGTAGCTCCCTAGATAGGTGACAGTGTTACATTCAGTATGTAGCTCCCTAGATAAGTGCGGCCGTGTTACATTTAGTATGTAGCTCCCTAGATAGGTGACAGTGTTACATTCAGTATGTAGCTCCCTAGATAAGTGCGGCCGTGTTACATTTAGTATGTAGCTCCCTAGATAGGTGACAGTGTTACATTTAGTATGTAGCTCCCTAGATAGGTGACAGTGTTACATTCAGTATGTAGCTCCCTAGATAAGTGCGGCCGTGTTACATTTAGCATGTAGCTCCCTAGATAAGTGTCAGTGTTACATTTAGTATGTAGCTCCCTAGATAAGTGCGGCCGTGTTACATTTAGCATGTAGCTCCCTAGATAAGTGTCAGTGTTACATTTAGTATGTAGCTCCCTAGATAGGTGACAGTGTTACATTTAGTATGTAGCTCCCTAGATAGGTGACAGTGTTACATTTAGTATGTAGCTCCCTAGATAGGTGACAGTGTTACATTTAGTATGTAGCTCCCTAGATAGGTGACAGTGTTACATTTAGTATGTAGCTCCCTAGATAGGTGACAGTGTTACATTTAGTATGTAGCTCCCTAGATAGGTGACAGTGTTACATTTAGTATGTAGCTCCCTAGATAGGTGACAGTGTTACATTCAGCATGTAGCTCCCTAGATAAGTGCGGCCGTGTTACATTTAGCATGTAGCTCCCTAGATAAGTGTCAGTGTTACATTTAGTATGTAGCTCCCTAGATAAGTGCGGCCGTGTTACATTTAGCATGTAGCTCCCTAGATAAGTGACAGTGTTACATTTAGCATGTAGCTCCCTAGATAGGTGACAGTGTTACATTTAGTATGTAGCTCCCTAGATAGGTGACAGTGTTACATTCAGTATGTAGCTCCCTAGATAGGTGACAGTGTTACATTTAGTATGTAGCTCCCTAGATAAGTGCGGCCGTGTTACATTTAGTATGTAGCTCCCTAGATAGGTGACAGTGTTACATTCAGTATGTAGCTCCCTAGATAAGTGCGGCCGTGTTACATTTAGTATGTAGCTCCCTAGATAGGTGACAGTGTTACATTCAGTATGTAGCTCCCTAGATAAGTGCGGCCGTGTTACATTTAGCATGTAGCTCCCTAGATAAGTGTCAGTGTTACATTTAGTATGTAGCTCCCTAGATAAGTGCGGCCGTGTTACATTTAGCATGTAGCTCCCTAGATAAGTGTCAGTGTTACATTTAGTATGTAGCTCCCTAGATAGGTGACAGTGTTACATTTAGCATGTAGCTCCCTAGATAGGTGACAGTGTTACATTTAGCATGTAGCTCCCTAGATAGGTGACAGTGTTACATTTAGTATGTAGCTCCCTAGATAGGTGACAGTGTTACATTTAGTATGTAGCTCCCTAGATAGGTGACAGTGTTACATTTAGTATGTAGCTCCCTAGATAGGTGACAGTGTTACATTTAGTATGTAGCTCCCTAGATAGGTGACAGTGTTACTTTTAGTATGTAGCTCCCTAGATAGGTGACAGTGTTACATTTAGCATGTAGCTCCCTAGATAAGTGCGGCCGTGTTACATTTAGCATGTAGCGCCCTAGACAAGTGCAGTGTTACATTTAGCATGTAGCTCCCTAGATAAGTGCGGCCGTGTTACATTTAGCATGTAGAGCCCTAGACAAGTGCAGTGTTACATTTAGTATGTAGCTCCCTAGACAAGTGCAGTGTTACATTTAGCATGTAGCTCCCTAGACAAGTGCAATGTTACATTTAGCATGTAGCTCCCTAGATAAGTGACAGTGTTACATTTAGCATGTAGCTCCCTAGATAAGTGCGGCCGTGTTACATTTAGCATGTAGATCCCTAGATAAGTGCGGCCGTGTTACATTTAGCATGTAGCGCCCTAGATAAGTGCAGTGTTACATTTAGCATGTAGCGCCCTAGACAAGTGCAGTGTTACATTTAGCATGTAGATCCCTAGATAAGTGCGGCCGTGTTACATTTAGCATGTAGCTCCCTAGATAAGTGCAGTGTTACATTTAGCATGTAGCTCCCTAGATAAGTGCGGCCGTGTTACATTTAGCATGTAGCTCCCTAGATAAGTGCGGCCGTGTTACATTTAGTATGTAGCTCCCTAGATAGGTGACAGTGTTACATTCAGTATGTAGCTCCCTAGATAGGTGACAGTGTTACATTTAGTATGTAGCTCCCTAGATAAGTGACAGTGTTACATTTAGCATGTAGATCCCTAGATAAGTGCGGCCGTGTTACATTTAGCATGTAGCTCCCTAGATAAGTGCAGTGTTACATTTAGCATGTAGCTCCCTAGATAAGTGCGGCCGTGTTACATTTAGCATGTAGCTCCCTAGATAAGTGCGGCCGTGTTACATTTAGTATGTAGCTCCCTAGATAGGTGACAGTGTTACATTCAGTATGTAGCTCCCTAGATAGGTGACAGTGTTACATTTAGTATGTAGCTCCCTAGATAAGTGACAGTGTTACATTTAGCATGTAGCTCCCTAGATAAGTGCGGCCGTGTAGGATGTAGAGCCCTAGACAAGTGCAGTGTTACATTTAGCATGTAGCTCCCTAGATAAGTGACAGTGTGAGTGAGCACTAAGGGCGCTACACACCCTAGATAGTGAACTACAGCTCTAACACACTAGTGATTTGGGACGTGTCCGCATTTACATGGACAGATATATAATACTCATAAAGATGAGTACACTTATATGGACAGATGAGAGAAAACAGCACAGTGTTTTATTCACAAATATTTAATACTCTTTCCTTCTTTCTGTTTTAATATTAACGTGAAAAATAATATGGATTTATGATTATCTGGGTTTTACAGTTAAAAAAGTGATCTATGTTTTAACATTCAGCTCCTGAGTGAATTAATATCCTATATATAAGATCATATCTTTGTGTTCTGTTATTAAACTTTACATTTATTAAAGGTCATGGCTTTTATTTTACATTTATTAAAGGTCATGGCTTTTATTTTACATTTATTAAAGGTGATGTCTGTTTATTTTACATTTATTAAAGGTCATGGCTTTTATTTTACATTTATTAAAGGTCATGGCTTTTATTTTACATTTATTAAAGGTGATGTCTGTTTATTTTACATTTATTAAAGGTCATGGCTTTTATTTTACATTTATTAAAGGTGATGTCTGTTTATTTTACATTTATTAAAGGTCATGGCTTTTATTTTACATTTATTAAAGGTGATGTCTGTTTATTTTACATTTATTAAAGGTGATGTCTGTTTATTTTACATTTATTAAAGGTGATGTCTGTTTATTTTACATTTATTAAAGGTGATGTCTGTTTATTTTACATTTATTAAAGGTGATGGCTGTTTATTTTACATTTATTAAAGGTCATGGCTTTTATTTTACATTTATTAAAGGTGATGGCTGTTTATTTTACATTTATTAAAGGTCATGGCTTTTATTTTACATTTATTAAAGGTGATGTCTGTTTATTTTACATTTATTAAAGGTCATGGCTTTTATTTTACATTTATTAAAGGTCATGGCTTTTATTTTACATTTATTAAAGGTCATGGCTTTTATTTTACATTTATTAAAGGTGATGTCTGTTTATTTTACATTTATTAAAGGTGATGTCTGTTTATTTTACATTTATTAAAGGTGATGTCTGTTTATTTTACATTTATTAAAGGTGATGTCTGTTTATTTTACATTTATTAAAGGTGATGTCTGTTTATTTTACATTTATTAAAGGTGATGGCTGTTTATTTTGATCACCGTATTGATGCACCGGACAGTGACAGAGAGACGACTCTAATCACGTGGCACACTGCTCAGCCCTTATTGGCTGTCGGCTCCTTTAGCCCCGCCTCCGGAGGCTGTGTAGACATTTACCTGCAACAGGTGAGTTGAAAAGGACAAGGAACATTTAACTGCAGGATTGTCAGGACACCCTAACTTACGTGTGTGTGTGTGTGTGTGTCTGTCTGTGTCTGTGTGTGTGTGTGTCTGATTTCAGGGTGAGCGTGTAGAGTTGTGTCATGTGGAGCGTGTGTGTCATGCGGTCCTTTTGCGTTGGCATCCCACTAAACCGGTGCTGGCTGTGGGCTGGGAAACAGGAGAAACTCTACTGCTCACACACCCTCATGGAGAAAACACACCCCTGCCCAACAACACACACACCGCCTGTATCACACTGCTGGAGTGGAGCTGCAATGGAGCCAGACTGGTCACAGGAGATCAGGTCAACACACACACACACACACACACGCACACATGCTTCTAGAAGAACACTGTATACATAATTGTGTGTGTGTGTGTGTGTGTGTGTGTGTGTGTGTGTGTAGACAGGGGTGCTGGTTGTGTGGAAGCTGGATGCTCGGGGAAGACTGAATGGAACACACATAACGAAACAGACCTACAATAAACCCTTAACCAACTGCATCTTCAGACCCACACCACCCACAGAGTGAGACACACACACACACACACACTGTTTAACGAGGGGGTGGGATTAGTTGAATTGTTTATATTTTTTAAATGTAAAGGGTGGGATTAGTTACTCAGTGTGGGATTAGTTTTTCTGTGAAGGAAGAGATTTGGGTTGTATAATTTACTTATTCATATGTTTGCAGATTAATTGTTATTAAATGTACTTACATAAAGTGTGTGTGTCTGAGTACAGAGACGTTGCAATGTTGGCAAAAGCAGCGGTCAGTGGTGATGAAGAGGCTCTGGATAAATTTAATTGGAAGAAAAGTGGTAAAAGGGGCGGAGTTTGGTCTCCTGGTTCACAAGAAGGACTCATCATCTACGTTAGCACTACTGATGGTGCGTCTCTCTCCCCCCCCCCCTCTTTCTCTCTCTCTCTCTCTCTCTCTCTCTCTCCCCCCCCTCTTTCTCTCTCTCTCTCTCTCTCTCTCTCTCTCTCTCCCCCCCTCTTTCTCTCTCTCTCTCTCTCTCTCTCCCCCCCTCTTTCTCTCTCTCTCTCTCTCTCTCTCTCCCCCCTCTTTCTCTCTCTCTCTCTCTCTTTGACCTCTCTCACAGTACTTTTTGCTTGAATGTGTGTGTGTGTGTGTGTGTGTGTGTGTGTGTGTGTGTGTGTGTGTGTGTGTGTGTGTGACAGGTTCTGTGTACAGTGTGGATGAGCACGGCCGTAGTGTACACTTGCTGACTGTAGAGGGCAACGTGCAGAAACTGTGTTATTTGGAGCGCAGGGCCGTACTTGCTGTTGTCACAGACTCCCTGCTGCTCTCACAGTTCAGCCTCGATTCAGAAGGTGGCGCTCAGGAGCTCAGCAAGGTGACATTCGTTAAGAACACACCAAATTATTCTGTATTTATTAAACATACTGTTAATTTAAACACACTATAATGTTCTTTAGCAATGATTAATGTGTGTGTGTGTGTGTTGTAGGTGAAGCTAAGTGGTAGGGGAGGTCAGAGCCTAGACATGGTGTGGACGGAGACTGGCCTGCTAATCACTGCATCAGGAGATCAGATCATCAGGTGTGACCTTTTACTCAGTGTAGCCAATGTCGTGTAGATACACACCATGGTTCTTGACACGCCTACTGTGGCCTGAAGGTGTTTATGTAGTGAGTAGTGTGTATAATGTGGGACTGACTGTGTGTGTGTGTGTGTGTGTGTGTGTGTGTGTGTGTGTGTGTGTGCAGGTTGTGGGATCTGGAGAGAGATGATAACTATGTCTTGTCTCTGGATGAAAAACTTGGCTATGAGAAAGGAGAGCTGCTCAACTGTGTGTCCTTCTGTTCTGCTAAAGGTGAACACACACCACACACACACACACACACACACACCTCTCACACAATCACACAATCACACAATCACACACACACACACACACACACACACACACCTCTCACACAATCACACACACACACACACACACACACACACACACACCGTCATGACTGTCTGATTGTGCAGTATGATGTATTATGATGACATTTTTTCTTTTATTCATTTTATAGCGGTCCTTGCAGCAGGCACCAGTAGGGGGCGTGTCGCTATGTGGCAGATGGTGACACTGACCAATCAGAAAGAAGAAACAAAAACTCAGTGGAGGTTACAGACACCTACAGAACTGGAGGGAAACATTACACAGTTACAGGTACTGGTGGACTGTAGTACCCAGAATTCACTGATGGATGGGTGGATGGATGGGTGGATGGATGGGTGGATGGATGGGTGGATGGATGGATGGGTGGATGGATGGGTGGATGGATGGATGGGTGGATGGATGGGTGGATGGATGGGTGGATGGATGCAAAGACAGATCGATCCTAAAAGAAATTCAAGACTGCACACCTAAATTCACCAAGACTGCCCATTTACTAAACATTACAATAAACATTCTCTCTGTCTCTCTGTCCCTCTGTCTGTCTGACTCTCTCTCTCTCTTTCCTTGTATGTGTGTGTGTGTGTGTGTGTGTGTGTGTGTGTGTGTGTGTGTGTGTAGTGGGGATCCAGTTTGCAGCTCTTGGCGGTGTGTAACAGCAGTACGGTGTTAATTCTGAGTGAACATGTGATGAGTTCTCACTACAACCAGCAGGGGGCAGCAATGCAGCTCTCACCCACACAGATCAGCCTGACCTGCTTCACCTCTAACACACACTTTACACTGCGCACAGACACACATGTCAGAGCTGTGCAGGTCACCAAGGTAATACACACACTCACACAACTCATACTGTATGTACACATAACACACACTCACACACACAACTCATACTGTATATACACATAACACACACTCACACAACTCATACTGTATATACACATAACACACACTCACACAACTCATACTGTATATACACATAACACACACTTACACACCCCTCACACTGTATATACACATAACACACACTCACACACACACCTCATACTGTATATACACATAACACACACTCACACAACTCATACTGTATGTACACATAACACACACTCACACACACACCTCATACTGTATATACACATAACACACACTCACACAACTCATACTGTATGTACACATAACACACACTCACACACACACACCTCATACTGTATATACACATAACACACACTCACACAACTCATACTGTATATACACATAACACACACTCACACACACACCTCATACTGTATATACACATAACACACACTCACACAACTCATACTGTATATACACATAACACACACTCACACACACACCTCATACTGTATATACACATAACACACACTCACACAACTCATACTGTATATACACATAACACACACTCACACACCTCATACTGTATATACACATAACACACACTCACACAACTCATACTGTATATACACATAACACACACTCACACAACTCATACTGTATATACACATAACACACACTCACACAACTCATACTGTATATACACATAACACACACTCACACAACTCATACTGTATATACACATAACACACACTCACACACACACCTCATACTGTATATACACATAACACACACTCACACAACTCATACTGTATGTACACATAACACACACTCACACACACCTCATACTGTCTATACACATAACACACACTCACACACACACCTCATACTGTATATACACATAACACACACACACACACACCTCATACTGTCTATACACATAACACACACTCACACACACAACTCATACTGTATATACACATAACACACACTCACACACCCCTCACACTGTATATACACATAACACACACTCACACACCTCATACTGTATATACACATAACACACACTCACACAACTCATACTGTATATACACATAACACACACTCACACACACACCTCATACTGTATATACACATAACACACACTCACACAACTCATACTGTATATACACATAACACACACTCACACAACTCATACTGTATATACACATAACACACACTCACACACACACCTCATACTGTATATACACATAACACACACTCACACACACAACTCATACTGTATATACACATAACACACACTCACACAACTCATACTGTATATACACATAACACACACTCACACAACTCATACTGTATATACACATAACACACACTCACACACACAACTCATACTGTATATACACATAACACACACTCACACAACTCATACTGTATGTACACATAACACACACTCACACACACAACTCATACTGTATATACACATAACACACACTCACACACCTCATACTGTATATACACATAACACACACTCACACACCCCTCACACTGTATATACACATAACACACACTCACACCCCTCACACTGTATATACACATAACACACACTCACACAACTCATACTGTATATACACATAACACACACACACACACAACTCATACTGTATATACACATAACACACACTCACACAACTCATACTGTATATACACATAACACACACTCACACACACACCTCATACTGTATATACACATAACACACACTCACACACACAACTCATACTGTATATACACATAACACACACTCACACAACTCATACTGTATATACACATAACACACACTCACACAACTCATACTGTATATACACATAACACACACTCACACACACACCTCATACTGTATATACACATAACACACACTCACACAACTCATACTGTATATACACATAACACACACTCACACAACTCATACTGTATATACACATAACACACACTCACACAACTCATACTGTATATACACATAACACACACTCACACACCCCTCACACTGTATATACACATAACACACACTCACACAACTCATACTGTATATACACATAACACACACTCACACAACTCATACTGTATATACACATAACACACACTCACACAACTCATACTGTATATACACATAACACACACTCACACACACACACCTCATACTGTATATACACATAACACACACTCACACACCCCTCACACTGTATATACACATAACACACACTCACACACACAACTCATACTGTATATACACATAACACACACTCACACAACTCATACTGTATATACACATAACACACACTCACACACACAACTCATACTGTATATACACATAACACACACTCACACAACTCATACTGTATATACACATAACACACACTCACACACACCTCATACTGTATATACACATAACACACACTCACACACCTCATACTGTATATACACATAACACACACTCACACACCTCATACTGTATATACACATAACACACACTCACACACCTCATACTGTATATACACATAACACACACTCACACACACACCTCATACTGTATATACACATAACACACACTCACACACCCCTCACACTGTATATACACATAACACACACTCACACACCTCATACTGTATATACACATAACACACACTCACACACCTCACACTGTATATACACATAACACACACTCACACACACACCTCATACTGTATATACACATAACACACACTCACACACACAACTCATACTGTATATACACATAACACACACTCACACAACTCATACTGTATATACACATAACACACACTCACACACACCTCACACTGTATATACACATAACACACACTCACACACCTCACACTGTATATACACATAACACACACTTACACACCCCTCACACTGTATATACACATAACACACACACACACACCCCTCACACTGTATATACACATAACACACACTCACACACACACCTCACACTGTATATACACATAACACACACTCACACCCCTCACACTGTATATACACATAACACACACTCACACAACTCATACTGTATATACACATAACACACACACACACACAACTCATACTGTATATACACATAACACACACTCACACAACTCATACTGTATATACACATAACACACACTCACACACACCTCATACTGTATATACACATAACACACACTCACACAACTCATACTGTATATACACATAACACACACTCACACAACTCATACTGTATATACACATAACACACACTCACACAACTCATACTGTATATACACATAACACACACTCACACACACCTCATACTGTATATACACATAACACACACTCACACAACTCATACTGTATATACACATAACACACACTCACACAACTCATACTGTATATACACATAACACACACTCACACACCTCATACTGTATATACACATAACACACACTCACACAACTCATACTGTATATACACATAACACACACTCACACAACTCATACTGTATATACACATAACACACACTCACACACACACCTCATACTGTATATACACATAACACACACTCACACACCCCTCACACTGTATATACACATAACACACACTCACACAACTCATACTGTATGTACACATAACACACACTCACACACACAACTCATACTGTATATACACATAACACACACTCACACACCTCATACTGTATATACACATAACACACACTCACACACCCCTCACACTGTATATACACATAACACACACTCACACAACTCATACTGTATATACACATAACACACACTCACACAACTCATACTGTATATACACATAACACACACTCACACACACAACTCATACTGTATATACACATAACACACACTCACACAACTCATACTGTATATACACATAACACACACTCACACACACACCTCATACTGTATATACACATAACACACACTCACACACACAACTCATACTGTATATACACATAACACACACTCACACACACACCTCATACTGTATATACACATAACACACACTCACACACACCTCATACTGTCTATACACATAACACACACTCACACACACACCTCATACTGTATATACACATAACACACACTCACACACACACCTCATACTGTATATACACATAACACACACTCACACAACTCATACTGTATGTACACATAACACACACTCACACACACACCTCATACTGTATATACACATAACACACACTCACACACCCCTCACACTGTATATACACATAACACACACTCACACAACTCATACTGTATATACACATAACACACACTCACACACCTCATACTGTATATACACATAACACACACTCACACACCTCATACTGTATATACACATAACACACACTCACACACCCCTCACACTGTATATACACATAACACACACTCACACAACTCATACTGTATATACACATAACACACACTCACACACAACTCACACTGTATATACACATAACACACACTCACACAACTCATACTGTATATACACATAACACACACTCACACACCTCACACTGTATATACACATAACACACACTTACACACCCCTCACACTGTATATACACATAACACACACTCACACACCTCATACTGTATATACACATAACACACACTCACACACCTCACACTGTATATACACATAACACACACTCACACACCCCTCACACTGTATATACACATAACACACACACACACACCCCTCACACTGTATATACACATAACACACACTCACACACCCCTCACACTGTATATACACATAACACACACTCACACACCCCTCACACTGTATATACACATAACACACACTCACACACCTCACACTGTATATACACATAACACACACTCACACACACCTCATACTGTCTATACACATAACACACACTCACACACACCTCATACTGTATATACACATAACACACACTCACACAACTCATACTGTATATACACATAACACACACTCACACACACAACTCATACTGTATATACACATAACACACACTCACACACACAACTCATACTGTATATACACATAACACACACTCACACACCTCATACTGTATATACACATAACACACACTCACACACCTCATACTGTATATACACATAACACACACACACACACCTCACACTGTATATACACATAACACACACTCACACACCCCTCACACTGTATATACACATAACACACACACACACACACCCCTCACACTGTATATACACATAACACACACTCACACACCCCTCACACTGTATATACACATAACACACACACACACACACACCCCTCACACTGTATATACACATAACACACACTCACACACCCCTCACACTGTATATACACATAACACACACTCACACACCTCACACTGTATATACACATAACACACACTCACACACACCTCATACTGTCTATACACATAACACACACTCACACACACCTCATACTGTATATACACATAACACACACTCACACAACTCATACTGTATGTACACATAACACACACTCACACACCCCTCACACTGTATATACACATAACACACTCACACACCCCTCACACTGTATATACACATAACACACTCTCACACAACTCATACTGTATATACACATAACACACACTTACACACCCCTCACACTGTATATACACATAACACACTCACACACCCCTCACACTGTATATACACATAACACACCCTCACACACCCCTCACACTGTATATACACATAACACACACTTACACACCCCTCACACTGTATATACACATAACACACACACACACACCCCTCACACTGTATATACACATAACACACACTCACACACCCCTCACACTGTATATACACATAACACACACTCACACAACTCATACTGTATATACACATAACACACACTCACACACCTCATACTGTATATACACATAACACACACTCACACACCTCACACTGTATATACACATAACACACACTCACACACCTCATACTGTATATACACATAACACACACACACACACACCTCACACTGTATATACACATAACACACACTCACACAACTCATACTGTATATACACATAACACACACACACACACACCTCACACTGTATATACACATAACACACACTCACACAACTCATACTGTATATACACATAACACACACACACACACACCTCACACTGTATATACACATAACACACACTCACACAACTCATACTGTATATACACATAACACACACTCACACACCTCATACTGTATATACACATAACACACACACACACCCCTCACACTGTATATACACATAACACACACTCACACACCCCTCACACTGTATATACACATAACACACACTCACACAACTCATACTGTATGTACACATAACACACACTCACACACCTCATACTGTATATACACATAACACACACACACACACCTCACACTGTATATACACATAACACACACTCACACACCCCTCACACTGTATATACACATAACACACACACACACACCCCTCACACTGTATATACACATAACACACACTCACACACCCCTCACACTGTATATACACATAACACACACACACACACACCCCTCACACTGTATATACACATAACACACACTCACACACCCCTCACACTGTATATACACATAACACACACTCACACACACCTCATACTGTCTATACACATAACACACACTCACACACACCTCATACTGTATATACACATAACACACACTCACACAACTCATACTGTATGTACACATAACACACACTCACACACCCCTCACACTGTATATACACATAACACACTCTCACACAACTCATACTGTATATACACATAACACACACTTACACACCCCTCACACTGTATATACACATAACACACACACACACACACCCCTCACACTGTATATACACATAACACACTCACACACCCCTCACACTGTATATACACATAACACACTCTCACACAACTCATACTGTATATACACATAACACACACTTACACACCCCTCACACTGTATATACACATAACACACACTCACACACCCCTCACACTGTATATACACATAACACACCCTCACACACCCCTCACACTGTATATACACATAACACACACTTACACACCCCTCACACTGTATATACACATAACACACACACACACACCCCTCACACTGTATATACACATAACACACACTCACACACCCCTCACACTGTATATACACATAACACACACTCACACACCTCATACTGTATATACACATAACACACACTCACACACCTCACACTGTATATACACATAACACACACTCACACACCTCATACTGTATATACACATAACACACACACACACACCCCTCACACTGTATATACACATAACACACACTTACACACCCCTCACACTGTATATACACATAACATACACACACACACACCCCTCACACTGTATATACACATAACACACACTCACACACACCTCATACTGTATATACACATAACACACACCTCACACTGTATATACACATAACACACACTCACACACCCCTCACACTGTACAGTCGTATGCAAAAGTTTAGGCACCCCTGACAATTTTCATGTATAAATATTTGGGTGTTTTATCAGCAATTTCATTTTGATCTATTAAATAACTGAAGGACACTAAAGTAATATTTCAGTAGTGAAATTAGGTTTATTGGATTAACAGAAAATGTGCAATATGAATCAAAACTAAATTAGACAGGTGCATAAATTTGCACACCCTTGCCATTTTGTTGATTTGAATACCTGTAACTACTGAGCACTGATTAATTAGAACACACAATTGGTTTGGTTGCTCATTAAGCCTTGAACTTCATAGACAGGTTCATCTGATCATGAGAAAAGGGATTTAAGGTCAATTGCAAGTTGTTGTTCTCTTTGACTCTCCTCTGAAGAGTGGCAACACGGAGGCCTGAAAACAGCTCTCAAATGACCTGAAAACAAAGATTGTTCAACATTATGGTTTAGGGGAAGGCTACAAAACGTTATGGCAGAGATATAAGCTGTCAATGTCCACTGTGAGGAACATAGTGAGGAAATGGAAGACCACAGGTACAGTTCTTGTTAAAGCCAGAAGTGACAGGCTATGTAAAATATTGGAGAGCTGAAGGATGGTGAGAAGGTCAAAAACAGCCCACAGACCACCTCCAAAGACCTACAACATCAACCTGCTGCAGATGGTGTCACTGTGCATCGCTCAACAACTCAGCACACTTTGCACAAGGTGAAGCTGAACTGGAGAGTGATGAGAGAGAAGCCTTTTCTGCACACACACATTTGGACGAGCCGGCTTCATTTTGGAATAAGGTGCTGTGGAGTGATGACACAAAGGTTGAGTTATCTGGTCATAACAAGGGGCTTTATGCATGGGGGCAAAAGAACACAGCATTCCAAGAAAAACACTTGCTACCCACAGTAACATTTGGTGGAGGTTCCATCATGCTGTAGGACCATGCTGTGACCAGTACCGGTACTGGGAATCTGGGTAAAGCTGAGGGTCGCATGGATTCCACTCAATATCAGCAGATTCTTGAGAATAATGTTGAGGAATCAGTCACAAAGCTGAAGTTACCCCGGGGCTGGGTATTTCAACAAGACGACGACCCAAAACACTGCTCAAAATCTACTGGGGCATTTCTGCAGAGGAACAAATACAATGTTCTGGAACGGCTCCCAGTCCCCAGACCTGAATATCACTGAACATCTGTGTGGTGATGTGAAGCTGTCCAGCTCGGCAACCATCAAACCTAACTGACCTGGAGATGTTCTGTAAGGAGGAACGGTCCAAAATACATTCATCCAGAATCCAGACACTCATTACAGGCTATAGGAAGTGTCTAGAGGCTGTTATATCTGCTAAAGGAGGCTCTACTAAATATTGATGTGATTTTTCTGTTGGGGTGCCCAAATTTATGCACCTGTCTAATTTAGTTTTGATTCATATTGCACATTTTCTGTTAATCCAATAAACCTCATGTCACTACTGAAATATTACTTTAGTGTCCTTCAGTTATTTAATAGATCAAAATGAAATTGCTGATAAAACACACAAAATATTTATACAGGAATATCATGGAAATTGTCAGGGGTGCCTAAACTTTTGCATACAACTGTATATACACAACCACCCACCTCAGACTGTTAACTAGACCTGTGTGTGTTTGCAAGGACACAGTGACTGTGTGGGACGGGAGGAATGTAACAGTGTATGAGAAATCAGGACAGTCTCTACGCAGCATAGGTAAGTCTCTCTCCACACACACACACACACGCACACACACACACACACACACACACACACACACACCTTTCTACAGATATATTTATGCCACTATGAATGATTTTCCACAGACTTATAAATATCTCTCTCTGTCTGTCTCTAGCTTCTTTTCAGTGTGACTCTGCTGCTCTGGCAGTTCATGAAGAGAATATTTATACTGTCGAGCCGAACCGAGTGCAAGTCCGCACACAACAAGTCAGTTACAGCACACACACACACACACACACACACAATGAATTTTTCCTAAAAACCATAGACATTTCATTCTGCCTACATAGACTGACGTGTGTGTGTGTGTTCCAGGGCACTGTAAAGCAGCTTCTGGTGTTTACAGAGGCAGAGGGGAACCCTGTCATACTGAGTGTGTGTGGATTGTACCTGGCTGTAGGGACTGACACCGTTCATATCAGAGTGTTTGACCTCTCACGCAGGTTACACAACACACACACTCATACACATAATCATTCAGCCTAGTCCTTGTAATGTCTTTAAATATAATTATATTTATTTATAATTAAATTTAGCGTGCGTGTGTGTGCGTGTGTGTGTGTGTGTGTGTGTGTGTGTGTGTGTAGAGAGGCCAAACCACTGTGTAACGCTAAGAACATGGCTGAACTCATTCCTGACCTTGGAGCTCTAAAATCCGTCAAGTGCAATGCTAATGGCAGCCAACTGAGCATGCTGATCACACAGGTATGTATGTACAGGTATGATACATACACACACTCACACACACTCACACATACTCACATACACACACACACACTCACACACACTCACACATACTCACATACACACACACACACTCACACACACTCACACATACTCACATACACACACACACACTCACACACACTCACACATACTCACATACACACACACACACACACACTCACACACACTCACACATACTCACACACACACTCATACACACATACTCACACACACATACACACTCACACATACACACACACAAACATACACACTCACACATACATACACACTCACACACACACACTCACACATACACACACACAAACACACTCACACACTCACACACTCACACATACATGCACTCACACATACATGCACACATACACACTCACACATATACATACATACATACATACACACACACAGATTTTGGCACCTTTACAGAAATTGAACAAATTTACTGCAAATACAAAAATATGTCAGCAAATGAAGTAGCGGTGCTGTGAGATCCAAATTTAATATCTTGTATGACTTCCATGAGCTTGAAGGACTGCATCCATGCTGTTTGGCAAGGATTCATACAATTTATTGATGAAGTCATCAGGAATAACAAAGAAAGCAGTCTTGCATGCCTCCCAGAGTTCATCAATATTCTTTGGTTTCGTCTTCCATGCTTCCTCTTCCATCCTATCCCACATATGCTCAACGATGTTCATGTCTGGTGACTGGGCTGGCCAATACTGGAGCATCTTGATCTTCTTCGCCTTGAGGAACTTTGATGTGGAGATGGAAGTATGTGATGGAGCACCATCCTGCTGCAGGATTTGGCCTCTTTTATGGTTGGGAATATAAGAGGTAGCTAAGATTTCTGGGTATTTTAGACTATTGATGTTGCCTTCTACCCTGCAGATCTCTCACACACCCCCATACTGGATGGAACTCCAGACCATGATTTTTCCGCCACCAAACTTCACTGTTTTCTGGGTGAATCTCGGATCCATGCGGGCTCCAGTAGGTCTCCTGTGATATTTGTGGCGACTGTGGTGTAATTCAACAGAAGATTCATCTGAAAAATCCACCTTCTGCCACTTTTCCAGCGTCCATCCTTTTAGCAGGCTGTGGGCCTTGACAAATACCACACGGGTTTTCATTTGTCTCTTGTTTAGTGCTGACTTCTGGGCACCGATTCGACCATGGAGGCCATTTGGAGACAGAATCCGACAAACTGTTCTGGTTGACACACTTCAGGTGACCAGGTCTCGTGGAGCTCTGCTGCAGTGGAAAATGGGCTGGCCTTGGATTTTTGAGCCAACAAACGGTCCTCTCAAGTAGTTGTCTTGCGGGGTCTGTCTGACCTGGGCTTGTCCAAAACGTCTCCAGTCTCTTTTTTTTATCCTCTGTACTTGACGTTGAGACACATTGAAGGTGTCTGCCACATCAGCTGTAGATCTGGTCTTCAGCCTCTTGATAATCAAAACTTTAGTCTCAGTGTGAATCTTAGGCATGTTTGTAGAGGTCAAGTTGCAGTAGATGTGAAGTTCTAGTGTACTGGGGTTCTTTTTATACACACCTGAGACCTAATTGATCCATTATTAGTCACAGGTGAAGCTCATATGACAAGGCGACAACACTTGACTCAGTGGGTTTTACCAAGCTGTGAATATCAGAATACTTTTTGACAGTTTCGTTTTGCACTGAAACATTATTACAAAAGCTGTTGGGATTAAAATGAGCCATATTACTTGTAAAGAAATCTTGATTAGAAATATATTTCAATGGCACTTCAGGTCTTTTGTCAGGGACTCTTGTCTCTTGGTGTATGTTTTGCCCCACAGGATCTGCCTGTTTTAACTGAAATTATTATTTGGAAAATAGAGCAACAACTTCTCCATATTAATGCCTGTGGTGTAGGAACAACAAGCTCATACAGGTGTGTGTGTGTGTGTGTGTGTGTGTGTGTGTGTGTGTGTTCACAGGTAAATGGGCGTCCTGCTCACAAGGTCTATTTCTATGATGTGGAGATGGACACACTCTCTCACTTTGACTTCTTCACTGGTCGACCTTTCAGCGGCCTCTCACAACCCGATGACAGCCACAGGTGTGTGTGTGTGTCCGTGTGTGTGTTCTGACTACTGCAAACCACCGCAGAAGTATGTTTAAACAACGAAGCTGCTGACACAAACTTACAAAGGGGAGCTATGACGTGTGTCTGTGTGTGTCTGTGTGTGTCTGTGTGTGTCTGTGTGTGTGTGTGTTACAGTGCCCAGCATGCGGAGGCAGAGCTTGCAGGTCGTTATCCAGTCTCTCAGTTTTGGGATGAGAGTGAGCCACGCCTCTTTGTGTGTGAAACGGTTCTTGTGAACTCAGAGTACCGCATCACCAACCAATCACATGCCACAGACAAGGTACAGATCACACACACACACACACACACACACACACACACAGCAATATCTATTGTTCTGTTTTTGTATATGCACACATTGAGAAATATTTATATATATATGACAGAGTTGGATGGTCAGTGTATATAGGTATGATGTATACTGTTCTCTGATAGGTGGATGTGTTTCTGTGGTGTTTTGTGATAGGTGGATGTGTTTCTGTGGTGTTTTGTGACAGGTGGATGTGTTTCTGTGGTGTTTTGTGATAGGTGGACGTGTTTCTGTGGTGTTTTGTGATAGGTGGACGTGTTTCTGTGGTGTTTTGTGATAGGTGGATGTGTTTCTGTGGTGTTTTGTGACAGGTGGATGTGTTTCTGTGGTGTTTTGTGACAGGTGGATGTGTTTCTGTGGTGTTTTGTGACAGGTGGATGTGTTTCTGTGGTGTTTTGTGACAGGTGGACGTGTTTCTGTGGTGTTTTGTGATAGGTGGACGTGTTTCTGTGGTGTTTTGTGATAGGTGGACGTGTTTCTGTGGTGTTTTGTGACAGGTGGATGTGTTTCTGTGGTGTTTTGTGATAGGTGGACGTGTTTCTGTGGTGTTTTGTGATAGGTGGACGTGTTTCTGTGGTGTTTTGTGATAGGTGGACGTGTTTCTGTGGTGTTTTGTGACAGGTGGATGTGTTTCTGTGGTGTTTTGTGATAGGTGGATGTGTTTCTGTGGTGTTTTGTGACAGGTGGATGTGTTTCTGTGGTGTTTTGTGACAGGTGGATGTGTTTCTGTGGTGTTTTGTGACAGGTGGATGTGTTTCTGTGGTGTTTTGTGATAGGTGGATGTGTTTCTGTGGTGTTTTGTGATAGGTGGACGTGTTTCTGTGGTGTTTTGTGATAGGTGGACGTGTTTCTGTGGTGTTTTGTGATAGGTGGACGTGTTTCTGTGGTGTTTTGTGACAGGTGGATGTGTTTCTGTGGTGTTTTGTGATAGGTGGATGTGTTTCTGTGGTGTTTTGTGACAGGTGGATGTGTTTCTGTGGTGTTTTGTGACAGGTGGATGTGTTTCTGTGGTGTTTTGTGATAGGTGGATGTGTTTCTGTGGTGTTTTGTGACAGGTGGATGTGTTTCTGTGGTGTTTTGTGACAGGTGGATGTGTTTCTGTGGTGTTTTGTGATAGGTGGATGTGTTTCTGTGGTGTTTTGTGACAGGTGGATGTGTTTCTGTGGTGTTTTGTGACAGGTGGATGTGTTTCTGTGGTGTTTTGTGATAGGTGGATGTGTTTCTGTGGTGTTTTGTGATAGCTGGATGTGTTTCTGTGGTGTTTTGTGACAGGTGGATGTGTTTCTGTGGTGTTTTGTGATAGGTGGATGTGTTTCTCTGGTGTTTTGTGATAGCTGGATGTGTTTCTGTGGTGTTTTGTGACAGGTGGATGTGTTTCTGTGGTGTTTTGTGACAGGTGGATGTGTTTCTGTGGTGTTTTGTGACAGGTGGATGTGTTTCTGTGGTGTTTTGTGACAGGTGGATGTGTTTCTGTGGTGTTTTGTGATAGGTGGATGTGTTTCTGTGGTGTTTTGTGACAGGTGGACGTGTCGGTGGTGACGTTCTTTATGACCCAGGAGCATGGACTCCTCCTACACGACTCTCAGCCCAGACCAGCTGCTCTACAGGGATTACTGGCACTGGATACACCATACTACTACTACACCTGCAAGGTATACACACACACACACACACACACACACACACACACACACACACACACACACACACTGCTACGATGTTCCATCTTCTCCATTTTTTTCATGTTTTTTTTCCATCAGCAGCCTTTTCTCTTTATTTGCTTGTTCTGTTCTTTTTCTTTCTGCTTTTATCTTCATCTGCTCTAATGATCAGCTCTTGTTTCGGAGAGGTGGAGTCTTTCTGCCACACGTGAGTAAATCTCTCTGCTCTTTCTCTTGCTGTCTCTTTTGTTTCATCATTTCTCTTAAGAATGTTATTTCAAAGAGTTTTTGTTTGCAGAAATGATTTTGTATGTTGTTTTAAAGTCATTTAGATTCATCTAAACAGCTTTATAATAAACGACGAAGCAAAGCGTTCTTATCAGATGTATTGTGTGTGTGTGTGTGTGTGTGTGTGTGTTTGCAGCCAGGACAGCTGGACACAACGTCCCCGACCCCTGCCGCAGTTCCCTCCTCCAGCCATATGGTGGTGCGGCGAGCTTTGCGTGACTTTGT
>NC_083464.1:1625000-1632500 GCF_030014155.1 Tachysurus vachellii | reverse complement strand
CCACCAAGGAGAATCCTGGGTAATGCACTTTATCTTCAGAATCCCCAGCAGGAATATGAGCTGTCCCACAGCGAGAGCCACCGTCGCCATCAGGTTACACGCTCGCATCATGTCGAACTGAACTGGGGTCAGAAACACAAAGAGTTCAATGTGAAGTACACAACAAAGAGTTCAGTACAAAATACACAACAAAGAGTTCAGTACGAAATACACAACAAAGAGTTCAGTACGAAATACACAACAAAGAGTTCAGTACGAAATACACAACAAAGAGTTCAGTACGAAATACACAACAAAGAGTTCAGTACGAAATACACAACAAAGAGTTCAGTACGAAATACACAAAGAGTTCAGTACGAAATACACAACAAAGAGTTCAGTACGAAATACACAACAAAGAGTTCAGTACGAAATACACAAAAAAAGAGTTCAGTACAAAGTACACAAAAAAAGAGTTCAGTACGAAATACACAAAAAAAGAGTTCAGTACAAAGTACACAAAAAAAGAGTTCAGTACGAAATACACAAAAAAAGAGTTCAGTACGAAATACACAAAAAAAGAGTTCAGTACAAAGTACACAAAAAAAGAGTTCAGTACGAAATACACAAAAAAAGAGTTCAGTATGAAATACACAACAAAGAGTTCAGTACGAAATACACAACAAAGAGTTCAGTACGAAATACACAACAGAGTTCAGTACGAAATACACAACAAAGAGTTCAGTACGAAATACATAAAAAAAGAGTTCAGTACAAAGTACACAACAAAGAGTTCAGTACGAAATACACAACAAAGAGTTCAGTACGAAATACACAAAAAAAGAGTTCAGTACGAAATACACAACAGAGTTCAGTACGAAATACACAACAGAGTTCAGTACGAAATACACAACAGAGTTCAGTACGAAATACACAACAGAGTTCAGTACGAAATACACAAAAAAAAGAGTTCAGTACGAAATACACAACAAAGCGTTCAGTACGAAATACACAACAAAGCGTTCAGTACGAAATACACAACAAAGGGTTCAATACGAAATACACAACAGAGTTCAGTACGAAATACACAACAAAGAGTTCAGTACAAAGTACACAAAAAAAGAGTTCAGTACGAAATACACAACAAAGAGTTCAGTACGAAATACACAACAAAGAGTTCAGTACGAAATACACAACAAAGAGTTCAGTACAAAGTACACAAAAAAAGAGTTCAGTACGAAATACACAACAAAGAGTTCAGTACAAAGTACACAAAAAAAGAGTTCAGTACGAAATACACAACAAAGAGTTCAGTACGAAATACACAACAAAGAGTTCAGTACGAAATACACAAAAAAAGAGTTCAGTACGAAATACACAACAAAGAGTTCAGTACGAAATACACAACAAAGAGTTCAGTACGAAATACACAACAAAGAGTTCAGTACGAAATACACAACAAAGAGTTCAGTACGAAATACACAACAAAGAGTTCAGTACGAAATACACAACAAAGAGTTCAGTACGAAATACACAAAAAAAGAGTTCAGTACGAAATACACAACAAAGAGTTCAGTACGAAATACACAACAAAGAGTTCAGTACGAAATACACAACAAAGAGTTCAGTACGAAATACACAAAAAAAGAGTTCAGTACGAAATACACAAAAAAAGAGTTCAGTACGAAATACACAAAAAAAGAGTTCAGTACGAAATACACAACAAAGAGTTCAGTACGAAATACACAACAAAGAGTTCAGTACGAAATACACAACAAAGAGTTCAGTACGAAATACACAACAAAGAGTTCAGTACGAAATACACAACAAAGAGTTCAGTACAAAGTACACAACAAAGAGTTCAGTACGAAATACACAACAAAGAGTTCAGTACGAAATACACAAAAAAAGAGTTCAGTACGAAATACACAACAGAGTTCAGTACGAAATACACAACAGAGTTCAGTACGAAATACACAACAGAGTTCAGTACGAAATACACAACAGAGTTCAGTACGAAATACACAAAAAAAAGAGTTCAGTACGAAATACACAACAAAGCGTTCAGTACGAAATACACAACAAAGCGTTCAGTACGAAATACACAACAAAGGGTTCAATACGAAATACACAACAGAGTTCAGTACGAAATACACAACAAAGAGTTCAGTACAAAGTACACAAAAAAAGAGTTCAGTACGAAATACACAACAAAGAGTTCAGTACGAAATACACAACAAAGAGTTCAGTACGAAATACACAAAAAAAGAGTTCAGTACGAAATACACAAAAAAAGAGTTCAGTACGAAATACACAACAAAGAGTTCAGTACGAAATACACAACAAAGAGTTCAGTACGAAATACACAACAAAGAGTTCAGTACGAAATACACAACAAAGAGTTCAGTACGAAATACACAACAAAGAGTTCAGTACGAAATACACAAAAAAAGAGTTCAGTACGAAATACACAACAAAGAGTTCAGTACGAAATACACAACAAAGAGTTCAGTACGAAATACACAACAAAGAGTTCAGTACGAAATACACAACAAAGAGTTCAGTACGAAATACACAAAAAAAGAGTTCAGTACGAAATACACAACAAAGAGTTCAGTACGAAATACATAAAAAAAGAGTTCAGTACAAAGTACACAAAAAAAGAGTTCAGTACGAAATACACAACAAAGAGTTCAGTACGAAATACACAACAAAGAGTTCAGTACGAAATACACAAAAAAAGAGTTCAGTACGAAATACACAAAAAAAGAGTTCAGTACGAAATACACAACAAAGAGTTCAGTACGAAATACACAAAAAAAGAGTTCAGTACGAAATACACAAAAAAAGAGTTCAGTACGAAATACACAACAAAGAGTTCAGTACGAAATACACAAAAAAAGAGTTCAGTACGAAATACACAACAAAGAGTTCAGTACGAAATACACAAAAAAAGAGTTCAGTACGAAATACACAACAAAGAGTTCAGTACGAAATACATAAAAAAAGAGTTCAGTACAAAGTACACAAAAAAAGAGTTCAGTACGAAATACACAACAAAGAGTTCAGTACGAAATACACAACAAAGAGTTCAGTACGAAATACACAAAAAAGAGTTCAGTACGAAATACACAACAAAGAGTTCAGTACGAAATACATAAAAAAAGAGTTCAGTACAAAGTACACAAAAAAAGAGTTCAGTACGAAATACACAACAAAGAGTTCAGTACGAAATACACAACAAAGAGTTCAGTACGAAATACACAAAAAAGAGTTCAGTACGAAATACACAACAGAGTTCAGTACGAAATACACAACAGAGTTCAGTACGAAATACACAACAGAGTTCAGTACGAAATACACAAAAAAAGAGTTCAGTACGAAATACACAAAAAAAGAGTTCAGTACGAAATACACAACAAAGAGTTCAGTACGAAATACACAACAAAGCGTTCAGTACGAAATACACAACAAAGGGTTCAATACGAAATACACAACAGAGTTCAGTACGAAATACACAACAAAGAGTTCAGTACAAAGTACACAAAAAAAGAGTTCAGTACGAAATACACAACAAAGAGTTCAGTACGAAATACACAACAAAGAGTTCAGTACGAAGTACACAACAAAGAGTTCAGTACGAAATACACAACAAAGAGTTCAGTACGAAATACACAACAAAGAGTTCAGTACGAAATACACAAAAAAAGAGTTCAGTACGAAATACACAACAAAGAGTTCAGTACGAAATACACAAAAAAAGAGTTCAGTACGAAATACACAACAAAGAGTTCAGTACGAAATACACAAAAAGAAACCAAAAGAAATTCCTGCTGCATATAAACTTAGAGGAGTTTAATGAGTTCTGAGTGACGGTGATGAAGCCGAGACACCGTTACACACTGAACCCTGATTCATTTCCTCTATCATCAGCACGACCCCGAGATACCGCTTAGTGTTATGTTTAATGGTGTGGAACATCCTCAGAACACTTGTTCCTGTTCTCACGTCCGTTCTCTCAGATAATAAGAGAGGAAAAAAAAATCAGTTTGTTCCACGTGTTAGTGAGAAACCACAAATAAGTGTAAACTCCTCTGTCCTGAAGATGTGGAGAACTTCCAAGCTTCACCTCTGACTGGTACACAGAGCTCACACTGGAGACTCCTTCAGCACATCACACACACACACACGTTTGTCCTCACAGGACACGTCAGCACATCGTCAGTTCCTCTTTTAGTTTTTTTCTAATTTTAATATTTAAACATTCTGTTGTCTGAGAGTTGATTTCTGTAGAAGAATTTAAGGAACGAAACGTTTAGAAACCGTTTAAATCATTTTATATTTGGTTTTCTGTAATCTTATAATAGAAGGACGTCTCTTTCTGTGGCGTTGAGGAGAGTTTAAAACTCACTCAGGATCAGAAACAGACTCGACATCATGAGATGTAAGATACTAAGACAGCTGTACCACCATGTGCATGTGAGCATCACTTCCTGTCACCCACAATCCTCTGCTCTGTCCTTCCTTTTCCTGTGTCTAAATTTGGAAGGACATGTGGATGTACCAGGCACTGGGAAACTGGGAAACGTGTCCTCCAGCTTTACACCAGACCTCTGAGTCAACACACACACACACACACCTGCATCACTGCTTCGACAGTCATGGAGTGTCAGTGTTGATGTCTAGATTCTTGTCGATGGTGTGTGTGTGTGTGTGTGTGTGTGTGTGTGTGAGTAAGTGACTGATTAGCATGTTCCTCTGCGATGTTCTTATGACTTCTGCATTCTGATTGGTCAGAAGGTGTTAATTAGTTTTCTATAACCACAGCTCTGACATCACAGGTTTATATATAATTAAACACGCACGCTATGATACGTCCTTGTTTCTATAGCAACAGATGGTTTACGGGGACACGTACAGAAGTTGCTCTTTGACGCGTAAAGAGACATTTAGGTATATTGTATGTAAGGAGTATCCGGTGTCGACTCTTTCTAACAGGACTTAACACGCATGGGTCTGGTGGTAACACCCTTCATCACACCACACAGAGGAGAGTGAGATTAAAGGTTCACTCCTAAATTACTGCCACTGCATCGTTTGGGTTCAAAGGTTTCTGAGATTTAGAAGTTTGTCACTGAATTATTCCATCGGTGTGTTAAACTGTGTGCTGGTGTGAATGAGCTCGGAGCTGTAGTGAAACTGGACATTCACCATGTCGTCCTCAGGTGTGTAACTCAGGTACATGTGTGTAACTCAGGTACGTGTGTGTAACTCAGGTGTAACTCAGGTACGTGTGTGTAACTCAGGTGTAACTCAGGTACGTGTGTGTAACTCAGGTGTAACTCAGGTACGTGTGTGTAACTCAGGTGTAACTCAGGTACGTGTGTGTAACTCAGGTGTAACTCAGGTACATGTGTGTAACTCAGGTATGTGTATGTAACTCAGGTACGTGTGTGTAACTCAGGTGTAACTCAGGTACGTGTGTGTAACTCAGGTGTAACTCAGGTACGTGTGTGTAACTCAGGTACGTGTGTGTAACTCAGGTACGTGTGTGTAACTCAGGTGTAACTCAGGTACGTGTGTGTAACTCAGGTGTAACTCAGGTACGTGTGTGTAACTCAGGTGTAACTCAGGTACGTGTGTGTAACTCAGGTGTAACTCAGGTACGTGTGTGTAACTCAGGTGTAACTCAGGTACGTGTGTGTAACTCAGGTACGTGTGTGTAACTCAAGTGTAACTCAGGTACGTGTGTGTAACTCAAGTGTAACTCAGGTACGTGTGTGTAACTCAGGTGTAACTCAGGTACGTGTGTGTAACTCAGGTGTAACTCAGGTACGTGTGTGTAACACAGGTACGTGTGTGTAACTCAGGTGTAACTCAGGTACGTGTGTGTAACTCAGGTGTAACTCAGGTACGTGTGTGTAACTCAGGTACGTGTGTGTAACTCACAGAGATGGGGGACTCGAATCATATGACTTGACTCGAGTCAGACTTAAGTCGCAAATTTGAGACTTGAGACTTGCTTGACAAATATTAAAAAAAGACTCGACTTGACTTTGACTTGACATTCAAGACTTGAGACTTACTTGTGACTCGAGTTAAATGACTCGAAATAACTTTTTTTTTAATCTGTTTTTGAACGCACACAAGAGCGTAATCTAACCACGTGACACAGCAGGCAAGCAGAGGGAGAGCGCACTCACTAATAAACCTTAACAGTCGTGACGAAACATGGAAGGCGCTACACCAAAAATTATTTCGGGTACCGGGATTTTGGGGATCCAGTCCCCTTATTCTGTTTAACCACTATTTGGACATTTGTGATGAATAGGACTCCCTGCAGTTTTGGGCTGTGAACAGACACCCTCCCCTCTTTGTTCAAGGTAGCAGTAAGAGTTATGGCCGTCCCTGCATCAGGTGCACCTGCTGAACGTGTATCGATCACAATTGAATGACAAAGTTCTATCAAATTAAAATTTTTGCAAGCGCAATGTAGTGTAAATGTTTGGTCACTGTTTATGTGGATTGTTTATGGGGATGCACACACACACATACACACACACACACACACACACACATATATATATATAAACCCTGAAATAATAAATATAAATATAAAAAACTTCAGAGTTGCAAGCACAGCCATATTCTTGTCTTGCATGCACACGCACACACATTCAATTTAAAGAGACAGTTCACCCAAAAATTAAAATTCTTTCATCTTTTTCTCGCCCTCATGATGTTACAAACCTGTATAAATTTCCTTGTTTTGATGAACACACATGTAGATATTTTAAGGAATGTTTGTAACCAAACCTTTCATGAGCCCCATTCACTTCTATAGTATTATTTTTCCCACTATAGAAGTGAATGGGGCTCATGAAAGGTTTGGTTATAAACAGTCCTTAAAATATCTACATGTGTGTTCATCAAAACACAGACATTTATACAGGTTTGTAACATCATGAGGGTGAGAAAAAGGACAGAATTTTCATTTTTAGGTGAACTGTCCTTTAATTAATAAATTACACTCACTCCAATCATCTCTCTCTCTCTCTCTCTCTCTCTCTCTCTCTCTCTCTCTCTCTCTCTCTCTCTCTCTCTCTCTCTCTCCCCCCCCCAATAGTTAATTCACTTCAAGGTTTGTGTGATTCAATAATTTACGTTTTTTGGTTGACGTGATTGATTGTTGTTGTTATTCTGTTGTTAAAAAGGAAGGATCTAATGTAAGGATGTGTTCATGTCCCATTAAAAGGTGAATGTCTGTTCAATAAATACCATTTGGTTGCATAGAAACTATTGTACTTTATTATATTTATACTTTTCCATGGTCTTCTGCTATGTTTGAGGCATATTGAAACTTTTCATGCTTTTATTTTGGCCTTATTTCTGTTACATTTACATCTTATTCTTTGTAGTTTTGATTTTTATTTATTTTTAGATTTTTATTGTATTCACAAATCTTGCAAATTTTTTGTTGCAAATAAAACGCTCAGAGTTTTAAATACTGTAAATACCATA
>NC_083464.1:1605000-1612500 GCF_030014155.1 Tachysurus vachellii | reverse complement strand
AACCCACACTAACACACAACACAGTGCTGAACCCACACTAACACACAACACAGTGCTGAACCCAACTAACACACAACACAGTGCTGAACCCAACTAACACACACCACAGTGCTGAACCCACACTAACACACACCACAGTGCTGAACCCAACTAACACACAACACAGTGCTGAACCCACACTAACACACAACACAGTGCTGAACCCACACTAACACACAACACAGTGCTGAACCCACACTAACACACAACACAGTGCTGAACCCACACTAACACACAACAGTGCTGAACCCAACTAACACACAACACAGTGCTGAACCCAACTAACACACAACACAGTGCTGAACCCACACTAACACACAACACAGTGCTGAACCCAACTAACACACAACACAGTGCTGAACCCACACTAACACACAACACAGTGCTGAACCCAACTAACACACAACACAGTGCTGAACCCACACTAACACACAACACAGTGCTGAACCCAACTAACACACAACACAGTGCGGAACCCACACTAACACACAACACAGTGCTGAACCCACACTAACACACAACACAGTGCTGAACCCACACTAACACACAACACAGTGCTGAACCCACACTAACACACAACCCAGTGCTGAACCCACACTAACACACAACACAGTGCTGAACCCACACTAACACACAACACAGTGCTGAACCCACACTAACACACACCACAGTGCTGAACCCACACTAACACACAACACAGTGCTGAACCCACACTAACACACAACACAGTGCTGAACCCACACTAACACACAACACAGTGCTGAACCCACACTAACACACACCACAGTGCTGAACCCACACTAACACACAACACAGTGCTGAACCCACACTAACACACACCACAGTGCTGAACCCACACTAACACACACCACAGTGCTGAACCCACACTAACACACACCACAGTGCTGAACCCACACTAACACACACCACAGTGCTGAACCCAACTAACACACACCACAGTGCTGAACCCAACTAACACACAACACAGTGCTGAACCCAACTAACACACACCACAGTGCTGAACCCAACTAACACACACCACAGTGCTGAACCCAACTAACACACACCACAGTGCTGAACCCAACTAACACACAACACAGTGCTGAACCCAACTAACACACACCACAGTGCTGAACCCAACTAACACACACCACAGTGCTGAACCCAACTAACACACACCACAGTGCTGAACCCAACTAACACACACCACAGTGCTGAGCCCACACTAACACACACAGGCTGAACCCAACTAACACCACAGTGCGGAACCCACACTAACACACAACACAGTGCTGAACCCACACTAACACACACCACAGTGCTGAACCCACACTAACACACACCACAGTGCTGAACCCACACTAACACACACCACAGTGCTGAACCCACACTAACACACACCACAGTGCTGAACCCACACTAACACACACCACAGTGCTGAACCCACACTAACACACACCACAGTGCGGAACCTACACTAACACACACCACAGTGCTGAACCCACACTAACACACACCACAGTGCGGAACCTACACTAACACACACCACAGTGCTGAACCCAACTAACACACAACACAGTGCTGAACCCAACTAACACACAACACAGTGCTGAACCCAACTAACACACACCACAGTGCTGAACCCAACTAACACACACCACAGTGCTGAACCCAACTAACACACACCACAGTGCTGAACCCAACTAACACACACCACAGTGCTGAACCCACACTAACACACACCACAGTGCTGAACCCACACTAACACACACCACAGTGCTGAACCCACACTAACACACACCACAGCGCTGAACCCAACTAACACACACCACAGTGCTGAACCCAACTAACACACAACACAGTGCGGAACCCACACTAACACACAACACAGTGCGGAACCTACACTAACACACACCACAGTGCTGAACCCACACTAACACACACCACAGTGCTGAACCCACACTAACACACACCACAGTGCTGAACCCAACTAACACACACCACAGTGCTGAACCCACACTAACACACAACACAGTGCTGAACCCACACTAGCACACAACACAGTGCTGAACCCACACTAACACACACCACAGTGCTGAACCCAACTAACACACAACACAGTGCTGAACCCACACTAACACACACCACAGTGCTGAACCCACACTAACACACAACACAGTGCTGAACCCACACTAACACACAACACAGTGCTGAACCCAACTAACACACAACACAGTGCTGAACCCACACTAACACACAACACAGTGCTGAACCCACACTAACACACAACACAGTGCTGAACCCACACTAACACACAACACAGTGCTGAACCCACACTAACACACAACACAGTGCTGAACCCACACTAACACACAACACAGTGCTGAACCCAACTAACACACAACACAGTGCTGAACCCAACTAACACACAACACAGTGCTGAACCCAACTAACACACAACACAGTGCTGAACCCAACTATACTTCAAAAT
Source organism: Tachysurus vachellii (assembly GCF_030014155.1). Classification (NCBI taxonomy): domain Eukaryota; kingdom Metazoa; phylum Chordata; class Actinopteri; order Siluriformes; family Bagridae; genus Tachysurus; species Tachysurus vachellii. The sequence goes on along the minus strand of NC_083464.1, from coordinate 1,609,970 downwards.
GTCTCAGTCTAATGAAAGAACTTTGTCCTGTTTCTTTTTTATATGTAAAAGAATATGTCCATGAACCTGTCCACTTTTTGTAGTTTTATACCCAAATAGAACACAGAGGTGAAGGAGGCTGTAGCTCCTGACTGTGAAACAGATAACATGCAGAAGGACACACTGTTTTTCTTTAAGTAGAAAAGTCAGAGTGTGTTTCCAGGTCAAAGGTCACTGTGTTATGTTACAGGCATGGATGAAGCTGGAGGAGCTGAGACGTTTACATCCCTCAGTGAACGTGAGTGTATACGTGAGCGCTCGCAGTCTGGACGCTCTGCAGGACGCCGTCGGAGTAAGAATCAACCATGGAGACACTACACACACTAACACACTCAGCCGAGATGCAGACAACACACACACACGCACACAGAGTGACGGAGAGGACGAGGACGAAGTGGAGGAGGACGAGAACCTCAATGACTGAGGGGTGTTTAACACAGAACACACACACACACACACACACACACACACACACACACACATGTGGGATCAGTCCTGAGCTTTAAACTTAATGGTTAGTGTGTTGCCTTCAGGAATGGACATCCCACACACACACACACACACACACACACACACACAATAATTGTCATTATTTTTTTTATTTTCTTATTAATTTACTACACATTTTATACCTTTTACACACAGTTTGTAAGACCCACACGCCCTGGAATGTTTTGTATTATTCCTTGTATAGATTGTATTTCTATTTTAATAAAAGCTTTGAACTCCTAAAACAAGATTTTGAGCGTTGGTGCCATGTCCCTCTCTCACTGGGTGGAAGAATTAATACAGTAAAGATCAGCGTACTGCACAAGATTGTGTTTATCTTTCAGTGCCTTCCTTTTTCTTTTAATTAAATATTTATTCTCCGAATTAAATAATCAGAGATCAACCTTTATTTAATTTTATTTATACACAGGATTAAAAGTAGTTCACTGCAGAGACCTCGTATAAAAGGAGGGATGGCACTTTCATGTAGAATTATTGGGCAGCCAACATACAGTAAGAGCTGTTTTGGTTAAAGCTTGACAACACTGCCTCCTCTGGACAATCCTGGAAGGGGCTTCGATCAGATCCCCCTCTCATGTATCAGAGGACATCTGGTGCAAAATAATTCAGGGAATTTCTGTCACCATCCATTTGCCTTAGACATGATTGTAATACAATTTAAATTGTACACCATTTACATTGGACTAAAGTCAGACGGAGAGGTGGGATAGAGTCTGGTGTGAATCCGCAAACACTAGACTTAATAAAAGGAAAATTAAGATACTGGCCTTCTGTTCTGTACTGGCTAGAAAACTAATACTGATTCAATTAAAGACCACTGACATTCAGTCACTGGATAAGGAAAGTCATGCACCATCTTAAGTTGGAGAAAACTAGATTTAGAATTTGTATTTTTACAATATACATATAAACAATAATATGTATACTGGGAAATTTGTAATATCTGGCAACCTTTCTTCACTTGTTGAGTAAATGAAGTGGTGACATGGTAGCTTAGTGTTTAAGGTGTTCGATTACCAATCGGAAGGGTGTGAGTTTGAATCTCATGTCCAACAGGCTCCTACTGCTGGGCCCCTGAATAAGGCCCTTAACCCTCAATTGCTCAGCTGTATAAAATGAGATGAAAAAATGATTATTTGCTCTAGATAAGCGAGTCTGCTAAATACTGTAAATGTAAATGAATGCAGACAACATGGTGTTGTAAAGAAGGTGAGTAATATTATTTATACCCACAGTTAGTTAGTATTAGTTTTTATCATCATCCCTTTTTCTTTACGGACGTCTGATCATGTTTAGTATCCGTATGTTTGTGTCTAAAGTTTGAGTGATTCGAGTTCAGATTTTATACCTTTTTGTATGATTTGAAAAGAAATTTAAAGAAAAAACCTTGATTAAAAAAAAGCACTTTATCCTGGAGAATCTGAACCTGTAGCAGAAACACACTGTGGATGGCAACTGCAGGATATTCATTTAAAACTTAATCTCAATCAGAAGGGAGTTAAAAGAGATAAAATATGAAGATTTCTTGAGCATAATGTTAATAAGATGAAAAACAAAACGTTTGTTGAGGTGTAAAATCCTCTGTAATGAAGATGTGGCAGCCATGTGGGATACACTTAACACTGAACACACCAAACAACAGCTCTGATACCACAGAACCACACGGTGTACATAGTGAATGTACTACTCATTCAACATCCTATCAATCACCCGGATCACCATGACAACCTTCACCATAACAACCCACCCCCCATTCCACAATATAGAAACGCACTAAACACCAATTAGTATTGACTAGCAATCTGTTAATGATAACAATCTGTTAATGATAATAATCTGTTAATAATAGCTGCCTACCAAACACCTAGAAACCTCCACTGCACCCCTGCACCCCCCACCTTCCAAAACACCGTAGCAACCACACAGGAAATTATTCAACCACGTGGACTAGAAGCCTAGACACCCCATGCCCTAAAGCTGATAGCGTAACAACACCTTAATAGCTACCTGGGATTTCACAGCACCCATCTAACAACACTGTAGCGAGTAACTAGTATATAAAATAGAAACTAAACCAACCAACTAACTACAACACAATAACAACTTTGTTCTACTAATGTTCTAGAAGATTGAGAGCTACCTAGCAACCTTCTATCAGTACTCTATAAACTCTAGCATGTTAACTGTTCTGTGAACACAGCAGTTTATAATAGCTGTGTGACCGATGTGATTCAGGCTGGAAGACAGAAATAAGAGCTGCTGCTACATCACTTATTTCCCTCTTAAGTAAAAGAACTAAAATTACAAGCTGAAATATTTTTTAAACTTTATTACATTTTAGTATGTTCACGTGTCTTAAATAAATAAAATTAAATATAAGTGTAAATGTTAAGTGTAATCTAAGCAAAAAAATGCTAGATGTTAGATGCATACTGGATCAACAAAAATTCCTCTACCAGATAATAATATTGTAGATGTGCAAGAGTCTGGAGATGCCGTGGGAGAGTTGACCAGCATGACTGTTAGGTCAGTGATGGTCTGGGGAGAAACGGGCCAAAGGTGGTCCTGCCAGTTCTGATGTTCTCTGGCAAATGCCAGTCGAGGTGCACGGTGCTGGGCTGTGAGAACAGATCCCAGTAGAGAATGTTAGACCCTCATATCACCCTTATGGAGTCTGTTTCTGAGAGTCGGGTCAGAAATATTCCCACAAGTTTACTACTGGAGGTCATTTTGTTGTCCTTCTACAGCCCTGTCCAGCTCTCCTCATGTCACGGTCCATCTCTCAGTGTTTATTCCATGTTCTTGAACCTGCTGGCAGACATATAAAGTCTCCTTGCGATGGAGTGTATAGATGTCTCCATCCTGAAGGAGCTGGACTACCTCGACAACCTGATTAGGATGCAGGTTCTACTAAGTGACAGGACCCTAAAAGACACACAACTAGAGACGATTCAGTCAGGAAGATAAAGAAAAGAGAAACTCTCTGTGACCATCAACTGCAACCAGTTCCTTATTGTGTGTGTGTGTGTGTGTGTGTGTGTGTGTGTGTGTGTGTGTGTGTGTGTGTGTGTGTGTGTGTGTGAGTGAGTGAGTGAGTGAGTGAGTGAGTGAGTGAGTGAGTGAGTGTGTGTGTGTGTGTGTGTGTGTGTGTGTGTGTGTGTGTGTGAGTATGAGTGCGTCAGTAACCCATGGCAGCATTGTTGTGTTTATGGAGACGTTGTGATGAGTGTAATACACAGTAATACACAGTAGATGTTTGGCTGCTTTAGAGAATGTCTGAGGAGAAAACAAAGAGTTCTCCAGAGGAGCTGAAGGAGAAAATTCACTTTCTGACTGATGAGAACGTAAGAATTTGAATTTCTTTATAAAAATCACTGTTCTTATAAATGTTCTTATGGTGTGTGTGTCTGTGTGTGTGTGTTTCTGTGTGTGTGTATGTATGTATGTGTGTGTGTCTGTGTGTATTTGTGTGTGTGTGTTTCTGTGTGTGTGTATGTATGTATGTGTGTGTGTCTGTGTGTGTGTGTGTGTGTGTGTGTGTGTGTGTATGTTTATGTGTGTGTTTCTGTGTGTGTGTGTGTATGTATGTATGTATGTGTGTGTGTCTGTGTGTGTTTCTGTGTGTGTGTATGTATGTATGTATGTGTGTGTGTCTGTGTGTGTTTCTGTGTGTGTGTATGTATGTATGTATGTGTGTGTGTGTATTTGTGTGTATGTGTGTGTGTGTGTGTTTCTGTGTGTGTGTATGTGTGTGTGTGTTTCTGTGTGTGTATGTATGTGTGTGTGTGTGTATGTGTGTGTGTGGGTGTATGTGTGTGTGTGTGTGTGTGTATGTGTGTGTATATGTGTGTGTGTATATATATGTGTGTGTGTGTGTGTGTGTGTGTGTGTGTGTGTGTGTAGGAACACCTCTGCAGTAAACTGGGCTCCACACAAAGCAAAGCGGCTCAACATGCCGCCTCCAACCGGGACCTGAGCTCCAGACTGGTGCAGAGTGAACAGGACAGATTGAAGGTGGATCCACTCACTGGATAACAAGCTGAATCATAGTGTGTTTTATAAAGACACTTTATTAAAGGTTCTAATTTCATCATGTGAGTGTGATGAGATAGTATGTGTGCTTTAGCACCATCTCTAATGTTCCTTGAGAAACTTGCAGGTGTTGTTGGTGGTTCAGGTTTGCTGTGGTCTCTGACATGGTGCTGATCATCTCCTGTTTAAACTCAGTGTTGTTACTGCACAGATCTCATATGTCTGTTATCCATCTCATCATGAAACTTGTATATTCAATGTTGTGTGTGTGTGTGTCTGTGTGTGTGTGTGTGTGTGTGTGTGTGTGTGTGTGTGTATGTGTGTGGGTTTAGATCTCCAAAGATCTTGTGGAAGCACAGATTGAAGCCAACAAACTGAGAGAGAAATAT
>NC_083464.1:1592500-1600000 GCF_030014155.1 Tachysurus vachellii | reverse complement strand
TCTGGACTGTCACTTTAATTCTGGACTGTCACTTACTGTCACTTTAACTCTGGACTGACACTTTAACTCTGGACCGTCACTTTAACTCTGGACTGTCACTTTAACTCTGGACTGACACTTTAACTCTGGACTGTCACTTTAACTTTGGACTGACACTTTAACTCTGGACTGACACTTTAACTCTGGACTGACACTTTAACTCTGGACTGTCACTTACTGTCACTTTAACTCTGGACTGTCACTTTAACTCTGGACTGTCACTTACTGTCACTTTAACTCTGGACTGACACTTTAACTCTGGACCGTCACTTTAACTCTGGACTGACACTTTAACTCTGGACTGACACTTTAACTCTGGACTGTCACTTTAACTTTGGACTGACACTTTAACTCTGGACTGTCACTTACTGTCACTTTAACTCTGGACTGTCACTTTAACTCTGGACTGTCACTTACTGTCACTTTAACTCTGGACTGACACTTTAACTCTGGACCGTCACTTTAACTCTGGACTGTCACTTTAACTCTGGACTGTCACTTTAACTCTGGACTGTCACTTACTGTCACTTTAACTCTGGACTGACACTTTAACTCTGGACTGACACTTTAACTCTGGACTGTCACTTTAACTCTGGACTGTCACTTACTGTCACTTTAACTCTGGACTGACACTTTAACTCTGGACTGACACTTTAACTCTGGACTGACACTTTAACTCTGGACTGTCACTTTAACTCTGGACTGAAACTTTAACTCTGGACTGACACTTTAACTCTGGACTGACACTTTAACTCTGGACTGTCACTTACTGTCACTTTAACTCTGGACTATCACTTTAACTCTGGACTGACACTTTAACTCTGGACTGACACTTTAACTCTGGACTGACACTTTAACTCTGGACTGTCACTTTAACTTTGGACTGACACTTTAACTCTGGACTGACACTTTAACTCTGGACTGTCACTTACTGTCACTTTAACTCTGGACTGTCACTTTAACTCTGGACTGTCACTTACTGTCACTTTAACTCTGGACTGTCACTTTAACTCTGGACTGTCACTTACTGTCACTTTAACTCTGGACTGACACTTTAACTCTGGACCGTCACTTTAACTCTGGACTGTCACTTTAACTCTGGACTGTCACTTTAACTCTGGACTGTCACTTTAACTCTGGACTGTCACTTACTGTCACTTTAACTCTGGACTGACACTTTAACTCTGGACCGACACTTTAACTCTGGACTGACACTTTAACTCTGGACTATCACTTTAACTCTGGACTGTCACTTTAACTCTGGACTGTCACTTTAACTCTGGACTGTCACTTTAACTCTGCACTGTCACTTACTGTCACTTTAACTCTGGACTGACACTTTAACTCTGGACCGTCACTTTAACTCTGGACTGTCACTTTAACTCTGGACTGTCACTTACTGTCACTTTAACTCTGGACTGACACTTCAACTCTGGACTGACACTTTAACTCTGGACTGTCACTTACTGTCACTTTAACTCTGGACTGACACTTTAACTCTGGACTGACACTTTAACTCTGGACTGTCACTTACTGTCACTTTAACTCTGGACTGACACTTTAACTCTGGACTGTCACTTACTGTCACTTTAACTCTGGACTGACAGTCACTACAGTAAAGTGTGACCTAAACATCTCACTACTTAGGGTCAGTGACCACTTATTAAAGACTAAAAATATATATTATATAAACTAATAAGTTTGAAAGGCATAAGGATGGCATGTAAATTCAGCATATTTAATATTGTGTGTGTGTGTGTGTGTGTGTGTGTGTGTGTGTGTGTGTAGAGGGCCCAGAATGAGATGAGGGAGGAGCTGGAGAGAATGAGAAAGAGTTATGAAGAACAACAGCACCAACTTGAGGAGAAAATGTGAGGTGCACACAAGAACAAACACTTCAAATGTTTATATGACTTTATAGTTAAACTCTGTGTGTGTGTGTGTGTGTGTGTGTGTGTGTGTGTGTGTGTGTGTGTGTGTGTGTGTGTCTCCGTGTGTGTGTTGTCAGTGCGGCTATGGGAAAAGACCAGCAGGAGAATAAGAGAGCGATCCGAAACACACAACAGGATCTTGCACAGCAGTCAGCTGTAAGAGTTTTGTGTTTGGTTTAATAACCTTGTGTTGATCTTCAACTGTGTAATTATTAAAGCAGCTAATTAATATTATACCTCAATCTAAGTTCATGTATATCTTAAAATATAAAAGCTTCAGTTTATAAATTAGCAGGTTTCCAGTTTTATGTCCCCAGAAGTTCGACTCTGTCATGTATTCATCTCCTTGTGAGGACTTTTCTCCACCAAGAACATGTGTGTAGTCAGATATCAGTGCAGCTTAGTAAACATCTAAAAAACTGGGCAGGCAAACAGGACAAGGTGATGTCTGTGAGTCAGAGAGTCAGAGGACTGAGGTAGTTATATATAATCAAACGTTAAGACACAAAAGATGCTCTGATTTACAGTATGTTGTGTAGCACATCCTCACTTCCATCTTTTGATCTCAGAGCCGAAGTGTTGGAGGTGTCTGGAGGCTCTAGGTTTGATTCCTACACTGATGTGACGATTTCAAGTTGTAAATCATTTTCAGTTATACACACTATCACCTGCTAGCCAATCAGAAACCAGGATTTTCAGTTGTCATGGTAAAGATTGTGATGTTCAATATATAATGTTTGTATTATATTAAGTCACATAACGTGTGTGTGTGTGTGCGTGCGTGTGTGTGTGTGTGTATGTGTGTGTGTGTAGACACTCCTTGTTTCTCAGCATCATTTGAAGGAGGTAGAAGCTGAAAACTCTAAACTACAGAATCAACTGAAGGAGCTGAATCAGGAGTATAGATCACGCCTCACACACTACATACACGACATCACGGTACACGCACACACACACACAGACACACACACACACACACATCCTGCTTTATATACTCTATACACTACACACACACGCTACATTTACATTTGGCAGACTCTCTTATCCAGAGCGATAATCATGAACACTGGTTAATAAAACCATCAGTCTAAACATTCTGTTAGTAGGAAATACAGTATAGTATTTTATTTCTTATATTTAAACTAACAGAAGATGCTGGGACCATTCGAGCAGTGCTATAAGATCTGAGGAGGCATGATGCAGTTTGAGGAGTGAAAAGGATCTGGTCCATATTTGGCTTTGTAGGCAAGCATCGGTGTATTGAATCTGATGCGTGAAGCTACCAGAAGCCAGAGGAGGGAACAGGGTGGTGTGGCAGATCATTTGCAGAACTACACTAGAACATCCTCAGCTGGAACCCATGAGAGTTGTTCTGGACTATAACTCTACCAAGGACCTGAGCTGTGCTACTCTTAGGCAGGAGTCCAGAAGCTGGTGAACTGTTGATAGCAACCTGTGGTGATATCATAAGTGAACTAGAATCTGTGTTACCTCATTTATTTTATATAAGATGTTGGTTCTTATGAATCATGGGGATAACTTCAGTGATGGGAATCTGAGTTTCAGGTTCTTTATGATAAAAGCTCCATGATGTTGCTCCAGTGCGACACCAGTGTGTGTGTGTGTGTGTGTGTGTGTGTGTGTGTGTGTGTGTGTGTGGCGGGAGGTAATGGGACTTCTTGGCAAAGACCACAATAATTAATACAAGGTCACAATCGTCCATAGCTCATAGCACAAGGATGAATCTGGGTAAGATTGGAGACTTGGATAGGCAGATAAATGTCTGCACTTATACCTCAGGGTCTCCTGAATGTACTTATATTTAGCAGCATCCTTTATAGCAGCAAGACAGGGAGGGTATTTGGTGGCACCCAACTCACTAAATACTTCTGTAGGACCTGCTCCTCTGGTGGAACACTCCCACGTTACTTATATGCTGAGCTCTCAATGGATGTGGATCCACACTGGACTTGGAGATATTATTATTATGAACAGCTTTAGCCAAGATTGAAAAACAGGATGTGCAGGTGGATCTAAGATTAAATGGTTTAAACAAGATGAGATCTTGTGCTTAATGTCAGTCCCAGAAGTTGACCATCTAACCCTCACACATGGAGTGGTGGTGAAAACAGTTCTGGTTCTGTACACCATCATGGTGGCTTACATGACCCTCACAGTATATACACATGATTTCCCTCATTATTCTTTTGTAGTCTTCTAGTGACATTTTGTTAGCAGTCCATAAGTCCATTTTGAGTAATGTGGTGTTCTTTCCCGGAGATTGAGAAGGAAATCCGTTGTTAGGGAATCTTCTCTGAAGGCCATTTCCTAAATTTCTTCATGTTGTTCTCTGCAGTAATCTGAAATGATGATTGGTTTATTCTACTTCATTTCAGCCACCAGAGTGCAGAAGATGGGATAAAGCTCAGCAGTGTGATTGTTACCTTGTGCATTTTGAAGAGCTTCTTTCCCGTTGCTCAGGCAGATGGTCAGACATCTCCTTCAATAAGGATGTAAACTGTTTGTCTCCTGTCCCCGTGATTCCCAGATCAATGTGGACCACTCGGCTCATGTGCAGGCAGATAATGGAAGGCATTTCTGAGACTTTTGTGCTGAACTCGGTCATATTGTGAGCAACTGAAAAGAGGATACTCAACAAAAAGCCTCTGGAGCCTCAAGATTTTGCCTTCATACATGCTGGGGTTTTGTCCATCTCACCTGAATTCACAGGTGCTCAGATCTGTCAGCTGTTGAGACATATTTACAACATTTGAGCTATTTTCTTGGTTTGTTAAAGTTGGCTGATCTGCTGCGTTAATGACTGCCTTCACATCTGGAGCGTTTGTCTCTCTGCCTGCTGGTGTCTGGTGCAGTGTTCCTGTTATTATAGACACATGCAGTATGACTTAAAATAAATGACTAACTAAACAGAAATCTTCAACAATCACAAACACGGACACAGAAAGAAAGTAGGTTGACACTGTGGTTAATGTTGAGTCGTTATTAGTCCTTAAAGAACTCTGTATAGAGCTCTAAACTCTAATAAACTGTTAGTGTAGAATAGAGGTGTACTGTCACTGTCACTGTTTCTATAACCTACTGTTTATTACAGTAGACTCCAGACATGAACAAAGGCACACATAGACTGGATTATCATCAGTTAGCAGTGTGTGTGTGTGTGTGTGTGTGCGTGTGTGTACAGGAGTGTGTGCGCAGAGACAGTGATGCAGACGTGCAGCTGAAGGAGTACGTGGACTCCATGTTAAAGGAAGTGCGAGTGTCGTATCGGTCCAGAGAAGAACAACTGACCAGCACACTGAGAAACTACCGTAAACGCCTGCACAACCTCAGCAACACACATCAACTACTGCTCACTGCCTATAGGTACACACACACACACACACACACACACACACACATACAGTACATAGCCCTTCAAGGCTGTGACTTCCTCATGAGAAGCTCAGTGTTTCTGCAGCTGATGGTGGAGCTCCTCTGTATGTTTCAGCTGATGCATGCAGACGTTCTGTAAGTTCAGAATAAAACTCCTTGATGTCTAATCACACCTTTCCGAGCCTTGTGGTTCTCTGTGTTTAGAAGGACTGTGTCGGTCCTGTCCTGAAGTGTCAAACATCAAAATAGTATCCTGGGTGCACTGGGATTCTCCACTAGATGGCAGTCCATATACATGTTCATTTACATTTACAGCATGTGACAGACGCCCTTCTCCAGAGCGACGTACATAAGTGCTTAAATCTCTAACATTGACTACATTAATGCTGGATCACTAAGTTACATACTTAAGATACCATGAGTTTAAAACATTTGTTCAAAGTTACAATGAAAAAGTGTCAATATATATATTTTATATAAATGCAATAGATAGGGAAAGAAGTGCTAGTTGAAGTGTTTCCTGAATAAGTAGGTCTTCAACCACCGTTTGAAGATATCCACCCTATATACACCCTGCCTTCGAGTCAGTACACCCTGCCTTCGAGTCAGTACACCCTGACTTCGAGTCAGTACACCCTGACTTCGAGTCAGTACACCCTGCCTTCGAGTCAGTACACCCTGCTTTCGAGTCAGTACCTTCTGCTCAGCTGGTAGTACAACACACACAGTATCTGTGTAGTAGGAATACAGTCTGAACATAAGACGTCCCTCATACAACCTACACCAGCAAACACGACTATTTTACTAATATATTAGTTAGTTATAGTTATTTGTACTACTGTTTTTACTCAGGTGATGTTAATCTCATACGCTTTAACCGCAAGGAACAACTTTTAATACCTATAGCATTTACACTGAAAATGTGGCTTCATGCCCAGAAAGAGCAGCACTGATGTTATTTTTGCTCTGAGAATGTTAATGGAGAAGTACAGAGAAGGTCAGAAGGAGCCTCACTGTGTCTTTATGGATGTAGAGAAAGTGTGTGACAGGGTGATGAGAGAGGAGCTATGGTACTGTATGAGGATGTCAGGAGTGGTGGAGAAGTACGTCAGAGAAGTTCAGGATGTGTATGAGAGGAGAATGACAGCAGTGAGATGTGCTGTAGGTCAGACAGAGGAGCTCAAGGTGGACGTGGGGATACATCAAGGATCGGGTTTGTGTCCCTTCTTGCTTACTATGGTGATGGACAGATTGACAGATGTTTGGAAAAGAGGTGAAGAGACGAGTGCAGGTGGGTTGGAGAAGAGTGTCAGGGGTGTTGTGTGTGTATGTGACAGAAGAGTGTCAGGGGTGTTGTGTGTGTGTGTGACAGAAGAGTGTCAGGAGTGTTGTGTGTGTGTGTGACAGAAGAGTGTCAGGAGTGTTGTGTGTGTGTGTATGTGGCAGAAGAATGTCAGGAGTGTTGTGTGTGTGACAGAAGAGTGTCAGGAGTGTTGTGTGTGACAGAAGAGTATCAGGAGTGTTGTGTGTGTGTGTGTGTGTGTGTGTGTGTGTGTGTGTGTGTGTGTGTGTGTGTGTGTGTGAAATAAGAGTGACAGGAGTGTTGTGTGTGACAGAAGAGTGTCAGGAGTGTTGTGTGTGACAGAAGAGTATCAGGAGTGTTGTGTGTGTGTGTGTGTGTGTGTGTGTGTGTGTGTGTGTGTGTGTGTGTGTGTGTGTGAAATAAGAGTGACAGATCTCAGTGGAAGCAGTTGGTCTGGTGAATATTTCTCTCCTACTGCTTTAGGAATACTGACGATCCAGACATGCTTCTCCTGTGTTGTGCTGCATTCCACCTACTGTACAGTAAAGGACTATAAGCATCTATTATACAGTATGTGTGTGTGAGATGAGAACGTGTATGAGTGCCCTCTGGTGGTCACAGGACACACTCATAATATATTGTTTTACTACATCTTCAAGACAGAGTTTATGCTTTGCAGTTTTGTTCTTAAAGAAAAAACTCAAATCTTTGTCACATTGCTCTGGTGTAAATGAACTAAAACACTTGGGGTTCTGTAACTCTGCTCCATCACACCTCACCGGCACTCTGTACTGTCTGTAACACAGACACACACACAGGTTATTACTTATTACA
>NC_083464.1:1580000-1582500 GCF_030014155.1 Tachysurus vachellii | reverse complement strand
GTTATCCTTATTTTACTGTATTTTACAGTATTTTAGCTTCACACACTGTTTTATTCCTCTTACATTTACATTTACATCATATAGCAGACACCCTTATCCAGAGTGACTTACAACTGAGCAACTGAGGGTTAAGGGCCTTGCTCAGGGGCCCAGCAGTGGCAGCTTGGTGGACCTGGGGTTCGAACCCATGACCTTCCGATCAGTAGCCCTCTTGTACCATGTCCATGGAAAATACTTGTTTTTGATTGGCTAAGAGTTGTGTGTAGTGTGTGTGTGTGTGTGTGTGTAGTGTGTGTGTAGTGTGTGTGTGTGTATATATAACAAATCAGTTAAGCAAAGTCATTCATTTAAAAGTTTTTAATCAGTCACATAGCTCAAATATACACAATATTCTCTCTGCTAAAACATCTTATTTACAACAATATTCATACACAAGCAAACACACACAAACACACTCTCTCTCACACACACACACACTCTCTCACACAAATACACACACACTCTCACACACAAACATACTCTCACACACACTCTCTCACACAAATACACACACTCTCACACACACACGCTCTCACACACACATGCTCTCACACACACACTCTCTCTCACACACACACACACTCTCTCACACAAATACACACACACTCTCACACACAAACATACTCTCACACACACTCTCTCACACAAATACACACACTCTCACACACACACGCTCTCACACACATGCTCTCACACACACATGCTCTCACACACACACACTCTCTCTCACACACACACACACTCTCTCACACAAATACACACACACTCTCACACACAAACATACCCTCACACACACTCTCACACACAAATACACACACTCACACACACACACACACACACACACGCTCTCACACACACACGCTCTCACACACACACGCTCTCACACACACACGCTCTCACACACACACGCTCTCACACACACACGCTCTCACACACACACGCTCTCACACACACACTCTCTCACGCACACATACACTCTCTCTCTCACACTTTCTCATGCATACACACACAAGTGAGGCAGTAAGCGGCTCAGAGTTGTGTTTGGTTTCTCTCTCCGCTGGTGTAGTGCACAACCATTTCACCATTTAACACACACACACACACACGCGCACACACACACGCACTCACAATATCACATGTGAACTGAACAGTGAGATGAATATCGTGATGTATCATGTATATAGATCATATTCCTTCTCTCTGAACTCTGTTACAAAAACAAAGGAAATCTTTATCAGGTTCATTTAAATATTTCTCTTACATCATACATCTTTAAAAAAAAAACATGTCAAATACATAAAATCCAGCTGTTTTTCCAAAGAAGAATAGCAATAAACATCAGTTTCAGTTATAACACTTATAATAAGGTATTTAAGTGGCATAAACGGAGGTGCAGTGAAAGTGCATCTGATCTTTCTGTCAGTCGAAGGCTAACATGCTAACGCGGTTCAGTTTGGGACAAACCTACTGCTAGCTTGACAGACAAGCGGCTTCAGTCTGCTAGGCTTAATATTAACACACTGATGAGTGTGTATGAGTGTGTATGAGTGTGTGTGTGTGTGTGCTACATATCATCTGCTTTCATTTGGTTTCAGCTCCCTCCTCATCCTCAGTGCAAATTTATATTTTAGATGTTTAACCCGTGAGCAGTGTGAATACTGACGAGCGAGTCACGCTACATGTCTGTGTCTTATAGCTTATGTGTCGATGTCCTGAGGCGTCACATCAAGTCTCACTGCACATCTTCACCTTACGGAGAGACACGAGACACGAGAGGAGGGTCACACACAGTCATGACCTCTGTCTGTGTTAGCAAGTCTAAAACACACATATTTGTGTCTCTGTCTAAGTAGCATGGTGTCACTGTTCTCTCTGTGTGTGTGTGTGTGTGTGTGTGTGTGATGCCTTGTGTCTCTCCATGAGAACGCCATGTAGCATCTCTTTATAAAGATGTCGTGTCTCTCTCCATGAGGACCTCATTTTGTATCTCTGTCCATAAAGATAAAGATTTTGATGTCTTTCTCTTTGTATCACTCTCTTTATCTCTTTCTCCGTGAAGATGAAGATGTTTTGTCTTATTCTCTCCTTAGTCCTGCCTCTATCAGCGTCATGTGTTGAGGGTACAGGGGATCTGCAGGTCCTGCTTGGCACGCTCATACACTCTCAGGAAGTCCTTGTACCTGGGAGCACAGGTAAGCCACGCCTCCCCAAAGTGGGCATGTCCGGTGAAGAGGAAGCTTCCGGAGCCGGCGCGGACGCCGCAGCGCAACAACGTGCGGATCTCTCCGGAGTATGTGAGGCGGCCTACGCTGGAGAACAGAGGCCACTTCTGACGGTACACACGCGTAGCGCTCACCCTGATCACTGACACACGCTGCTCTGAGTCTGTGTCCACCGCACGGATATTCCCACGCACCACTAAACACACACACACACAGAAAGATTAATAACTACTTAATGG
>NC_083464.1:1572500-1577500 GCF_030014155.1 Tachysurus vachellii | reverse complement strand
TTGTTGACCGATCTCCTCTTAACTCGTAGCGGAATGCTGCGATGCGCCTACTGATGTCGCTGTGGGGCGTGGCCTGCAGGAACAGGGCGGGGCTTTCCCCAGGAGTGATGCTAAAACAGCGAATATGGGATGGACCGGGCATATCACTCACTAGTAGCTCGAGGATGCCACCTTTTTCCAGGTAAAGCTGGGCCCCACCCCACTGAGGCTCTGGCTTAACACAGACCGATGAGGGCATCCCGCTGGTCCCACCCACTCTGTGTCTCGGTAAGCGGGGCAAGAGCGTGAGACGCAGGGCTCCACTGGGGTAAAGGAACTCAACAGAGCCTTCGGCACAGCGCAGGAACACCTGTTCAACACCTTGCTCTGGCCGAGCGAGACCACTACACGATAGAGAGAGAGAGAGAAAGAGAGAGAGAGAGAGGTGAAACTCTTAAACACACAAAGATCCTCACACTCCACACACACTAACACTAACCCTAACACTAACCCTAACACTAACCGAGTTCAGGTAGTACAGACATAAGATTTTAAGCAACCTGTCACAAGCCAGTGTTAATTAGTCATTTAACTAAACACTTAATCATCCCTCCGATGTTCTGCTCAACCTGCCAGCTTTTAAGTGTTCAGTACTGGTTCAGTACATACTCATGTGATCCCGGGGTTAAACGCCCCCTAAAGGCCAATAATGTTAGTGCACATTCCACTGTGTGCTCTGTCCTCAATACATTATAGAGAATAAACTAAAACGTAATAAAGTATTTATCAAAGAAGCATTTAAACTCTTTAAAACAATATGTCTGTGTGTGTGCAAGCTGTGTTGGTTTATTACAAAACGTGCGCGACCCTGTATAAGGTTAACATTCTACTGCGAAAACGCACTTCTGGCTATTTAAACCGAGTGGAATTTAACTGAACTGATAACGTTTTCAACTCACAGAATCATTCAAAACACTTCTAACATATGAAATACATATAAATGTATTTACTGTAAAAACAACAAATAAACAAATCTTTATTTCTGTATGATAATGAAAATCAGTGCGCAGTCTTGCTCTGTCTCAGAACAAACACTAGTGTACGGAAAAGTGTAAAAACACTAGTGCACTAAATAGTGTACTAAACACTAGTGTACTAAACACTAGTGTACTAAACACTATTGTACTAAACACTAGTGCACTAAACACTAGTGTACTAAACACTAGTGCACTAAACACTAGTGCACTAAACAGTGAAAAAACACTAGTGTACTAAACACTAGTGTACTAAACACTAGTGTACTAAACAGTGTAAAAACACTAGTGTACTAAACAGTGTACTAAACACTAGTGTACTAAACAGTGTAAAAACACTAGTGTACTAAACAGTGTACTAAACACTAGTGTACTAAACAGTGTAAAAAACAAAAGTGCACTAAACAGTGTAAAAACACTAGTGTACTAATCAGTGTACTAAACGCTAGTGTACTGAACAGTGTACTGAACAGTGTAAAAACACTAGTGTACTGAACAGTGTATTGAATCTGTACTGAACAGTGTACTGAACAGTGTACTGAATCTGTACTGAACAGTGTACTGAACAGTGTACTGAGTCTGTACTGAACAGTGTACTGAACAGTGTACTGAGTCTGTACTGAACAGTGTACTGAACAGTGTACTGAGTCTGTACTGAACAGTGTACTGAACAGTGTACTGAGTCTGTACTGAACAGTGTACTGAACAGTGTACTGAGTCTGTACTGAACAGTGTACTGAACAGTGTACTGAGTCTGTACTGAACAGTGTACTGAACAGTGTACTGAGTCTGTACTGAACAGTGTACTGAGTCTGTACTGAACAGTGTACTGAACAGTGTACTGAGTCTGTACTGAACAGTGTACTGAACAGTGTACTGAGTCTGTACTGAACAGTGTACTGAACAGTGTACTGAGTCTGTACTGAACAGTGTACTGAACAGTGTACTGAATCTTACCTTCCCCTCCAGCTGCACTCATCAGCTGAATAACTCGGTCCAGTCATCGCCATTAACACCGAAATCCACACAAAAAGCTCCATTTCCGTTAGTGTTTATCACACAGCTGAGGCAGTGTGTCAGTAGTGTGTCAGTAGTGTGTCAGTAGTGTGTCAGTAGTGTGTCAGTAGTGTGTCACTTCCTCTCCTCAGCGTTGCCTCAGGAATGTAAATTAAAATAAAACTATCATCCGTTTAATAATCCTCAACTCTACCGACTCCATTGTCGCTTTCTATTCCGTCCTGCTACTGAACTTCATTAATAAATCTGTCTAAACCAGTGAGTCACATCCCTGATGCTCGGTACATCCCTCACTAACCGCCGGAGTCGACTCGAGTGCGCGAGGACAGAGCGGCGCTTCGACTTTAGTGTGAAGGAATGTGCGCGCGGACCAATCAGCGACCAGAGATCTGAAACTTTAAACCACTCACTGTGGGGGCGGGGGCTTGGGGGAGGGGGTCGCACGAGGACATTCAGGATGAGGCTCTTTAATAAAAACTTTAGCATGTTAGCATGTTAGCACACTGAAATGTTCATAAACACGTCTGAGATTAATGTTTATTTTCAATTAAGTGTGTTCATGAGTTAAGTTTCTGTGAATTTATAATGACATTGTTTTATCATCTTAATTACAATTAATTAAATGGGGTTAATTTATTAAATGTCACCTAATTAACGTTAATACCTTAATTTTAATATCAGTTCATTATTAATGATGATGATTATTATTATTAATGTGTTCAGGTTCAGGAAATATGATAATAACTCAAGTAAAAAAGTCTGACCAATAAAATGTTAATTTAAAAATAATGACAATGTATTAAAATAATGAAACATTACCTCAGAATCACAAGTTCTTTCTCAGAATTTCAGAATTTCTCAGAATTTCAACCTCAGAAGTTGAAATAAACATTTAAATTGTTCCACAACCTGCAATGTTTTTAAAATAAAAAATTAGAGAAATAATAATAAGCACACCAATAAACACACCAATACACACACTTATACACACGCACCTATACACACACATACATATTCACACACATGCATACACACACATACACACACACACACACACACAAATACAGTATACATACATATAAACACATACATATTCACACACATATACACACACAAATACACAAACACCTACACACACATATGCACAGACACACATATTCACACATACATATTCACACACCAATACACACACATACACGCACACATACACACACATATACACACATACGTATACACACATATACATACACACACACACTTTCATGCTTTAAAAGGTGGCTTAGATTAAAAATCTAAAGACAAATATAGAGACAGAAGGATAAAGAGATACATTTTTACAAATATTTCTATTGTTTATGTGAATTCCGTTAATCCTTTATTCTTTGACGTTGTTTATCAAAGCTTAATCTATTAGCCTTCTTATATTAATCTGTTTAAACCATGCCTTTTTTAATTAACCTTCACATTTCCTGTGCTATTAGCTTTGTTAATAATGTAATCTGACCCTCATGTCAGTAAAGCAGTGTTTCTTTATTGTTTTCTTATGAATTACAGCCAGAGGGTTCGTTATTTTATTTTATTTTTTCATTATTTTACATTGTTTCAAATCACAAGCAATCATTATTAATCTTTGTATTTATTACTGTGTTCATATCATTATTAGCTTGTTTGATTAGACCCATTAAATTAAATTAGTTGTTATCTTCGACTATCTATGACGATCTATCTGTGTCTCTAATCTCTAATGTACCTCTAATAAACAAAAGATCACTGAACAAAAAAACAGTAAAGAGAAGGAGAGAGTTACAGAGAGAAAATGGAGAAAGTAGAAAAGACATAGAGACGGAGAGACAGGTGTGTGTGTGTTTAACTCTCACTGAGTTGCTCTTTCATCTTTCTGTATGTGTGTGTGTGAGTGTGAATGTGTCTATCTGTCTGTGTGTGCACGTGCGCATAAAAGACAGTTGTGTGTGATGTGGTTATTATGGGTCCTTTACACGATCAAACGCAATGGTCTTGTGTGTGTTTGTGTTTGTGTGTGTGTGTGTGTTGTGTGTCTCTGTATTGCCTGGTATAGGCAAAGGCGTTTGTTCTGTAATGACCATTTCAAAGGACTGACACATGAAAGCATATGTACATGTGTGTATACAGGAAGAAGAAATAAGAATAAAAATAAATAATGTAAATGCAAATAATGTTAATATAAATAGTGTAAATGTAAATAATGTCCTTTCTACAACAGTTTATAATAGTGCAACTGAGGAACTAATTGGTCATCGTAAACTCTGAGTTCAGCACAGACCTGATTGATTCAGGTTCAAAGAAGGCATGACAGTCTCCGGGCGGCTTCATACTCAACAATCCCATGAGACACTGTCTGACCATGCAGACTGTCTGACCATCAATTTTTAAGACTGTCTGACCATCAATCCCTGGCAGGGTGACCACCGGGAGATGAGACTCCAACCAGGGGTAGAACATCAGGATTGACGAAGTCGCTCCGTAACAAGAGACGATCAGGCTAGGAACTCGGAACACTGGGAGCTCAGGAGTGGTAGAGAGAGAGAGAGAGAGAGAGAGAGAGAGAGAGAGAGAGGGGAATTGTTAGGTATGATTGTAATCAGGTGATTCATTCATTCATTCATTCATTCATTTTCTACCTGTGCCTACCTCAGGTGTCATCGGGCATCAAGGCAGGATACACCCTGGACAGAGTGTGATGAACAATGTAAATTATGTGTAAAGTGCAGACAGGGACTGTATCAAGCTATGCAGGCATAACTACAAGGCTAGAGCTAGAAGGTGACACTGACATGAGGGCTTCCTAGGATGTAAAGCGTCTCACCACTCCACAGTCTGCAAACCTGAGCGACTTATGAGGGTGGTAAGTAGACAACATCCAGACACCCCAGTTCACCAAACACTCTATGACCATGAACCCTCCAGATCTGCTCCTTTACCTGGGAAATG
>NC_083464.1:1557500-1562500 GCF_030014155.1 Tachysurus vachellii | reverse complement strand
TTTGGGCAGCGTTATGCCCCGGGTGTCGCCATGGTGACCATAACCTTTCACCACGGCCCCTGCAGCCTCACGTACAGCTCAGAGAGGAAGTTCACCTTTAACGCAGCAGAGAGGCGTATCACCATGTGTCACTATGATTGTAGTTACCATGACGACCTGAGACTTTACCTCCTCGATATATCTGTCCTTGATTACAAACATTACAAATAAAAAAAGAAAAGAATTTTTAGATTCCTGAATCAGGTTCTGATCAAATTCAACCACAAATATTTTATTGACTCTAAACTAACACCAAAATCAGATGTATATTCAGAACCCAAACCAGCGAAGGCTGTTATTTTTTTTTTTTACAGATATTCACCTTTATTCAGGTCTGTATGGAACACAAACACATCACATGTGGAAACAGATCTTTTTTTACCTTTTTTCATGTCTGTACAGAATGAAGTATTAATAAGAGTTATCTTTCATTAAAACAATAAAAAACAAATGAAGACATGCAGCGAACACGAGCTACATGTTTATGTTCACACAAGTGCAGATGAGACACAGCCGGTGCAGACAGTCAGATATTTAACACAGTCAAATGTTCACGTTCTGTACAGAGTTCATTCACTCACTACTTTACTAAAGCTCTAATTAGTGCTCGTTTTAACCCTCTGACAGATTGTCATTATATCATTTATTTATTTTATTGAGCATAAATGAGACAGTGCAGTAAAAATATTAATGCAAGTGATAAATGGTCTTAAATAAATACAGAGGGTTTTAAACCCAGGTCTGTTCACTCTGATGAGTCACTCTTACACAAAACGAATCTTTATCCAATTCATTTGACTCACTCGACTCATTTACCTCAGTTTGGTGTGTGTGTGTGTGTGTGTGTGTGTGTGTGTGTGTGTGTGTGTGTGTGTGTGTGTGTGTGAAACAGACAAACTGAGTCACATGGTTCATTTTATTTAAATTGCTCTTTGATGGAGGCAGTTGTTTAATTGGAGGGGAAGTTATTTTATTAGGGCAGATGTGTGATTGGAGAGGCAAATATTGGATTGGTCCAGTTGGTCTTAAGAGGGACATAATTGAAATTAGGTGGTAGTTGGTGTTTGCAGGGCAATTACTGATAAAAGGAGCAGTTTTTGGACAAACAGGGCAGCTATTGGATTAAAGGGGCACTTATGGGAGTTTTGAGGCAGTAATATGGGAGTTGCAGGGGCAGTTATTTGGGTTACAGTGACAGTTACTGAAGTTATGTGGCAGTTAATGGTGTTAGAGAACAGTTACTGGGGTTACTGGGGCAATTAGTGTTAGAGTTACAGGGTTGTTATTTAATGGATGAGGCAGTTATTGTACTGCAGGAGCAGTTATTGGGCTCGAGGGGCAGTTTGGGGGTTTTGAACACACCCGAACACTGGAGTCTGCTTCACATTTCCTGGTCCTGCTATTCCACAGCGCCTCTACATCACCCAGCAATGGCTCGGACTTCACCATGGCAACACCCTGGGACTGGCCCATCCTGATCAGGATGTCGAGGGATCGTTTCTTCCACTCGTCCTCTGTCTCTGCTTCCTCTTCCTCTTCTTCTCCTGTTTCAGAACTCATATCCTGGCTCAGTCCTGAATGCTAGAATACAATAAAAAGGGTTTCAAATTTTTAAAAATCCGCTCTATAGATTGTAAAATAACACAATTTTGTCTGGTAACATTCTGTGGTTGTTGCGTATTGAAAAACTTCTTCATGTTTCTTCATGTTCTGGACCAACTGCTACAATCACTAACATCTGTCACCTGTTTCATTTCCTGATTGTCACCCAGAGGTGTGGTCGTCATGGCGACAGGCTCCTTTTTGACGGACAGGTCGAGGGGTCCCTGAGCAGTCCTCTGCAGCGCCTGATGGAGGTGAGACAGCTCCAGGCGGATTTTGCGGATCTTTTGTGCCCACATGTGGTTAGAGTGGGCGTGTTCTGGGTGTAGCTCCACCTCCCGCTCGGCACGGTGGAGCTCCTGCAGCGCAGAGGAAAGATCACATACTATCTCTCCTTCCATCCCTCCATCCGTCTCTCTATCCGTCCCTCTGTCCTTCTCGTCTCCTACCTCAGAGAAGTGGGCGGAGCTTCTTATGTCTGCATGGTGCTCATCCAATCCGGTTCGACTGCTGAGACTTGAGACAAACAGAGACAAAAAGGCATTAAAGACCTCCGTCATTTTCATAACAGCTAAGTGTTCAAAATTAAAGACCTTTAACAAATAATCTATTGAACAAACCACAAATGTGAAAGATTGTTTTGTTTTGTTTTGTCCAAATCCATTACATATAGTCCACATATAAACATATTAAATTAGGAAAGATATTTATTTTCTTAAACAAAAAGCAAAAGCTAAAACATCACTGTGTTTGAGTTTTGGGTGAATTTTGTAACTTTTTCAGGATTCAGCAGTGTTTTGTGACAGTGTTGATATTACAGACTGGTGTTATTCCTCACCTGGCCATTAGGGGGCAACCACCGGACTGTGTGTGTGTGTGTGTGTGTGTGTGTGTGTGTGTTTGTGTGTATGTGTGTATTTGCAAAGCTTCTGAGGTTTTTTAATGAACAGTTATAATGTGCTTGTGTCACGCTGTAACCTACAGAGCGAGTTGGTCATGAGGTCTGGGGGTGTGGCTCAGTGCGTTCTCTGTAGGTTTGAACTTTATGAGATGTGCAGATTGGGAACTTCCATTAAACACATAATTAACAGAATGCTCATATACACTAAGTATTTTACACAACAACATAATTTTGATGTCATGATGCATTATTACACCATAATAATAACTTCGCTCTGTCCATCTAACCATCAGCTTATTAAACATCTGTTATTATCAACCTCACACACTACTGGACCTGAAGCTGTGGACCATCCACTTTCTTACCAGGATGAACTCACTGCTTTATGGAGCCAGAAGACAGAAATAGCCTTTGTGTAATTCCATAAACAATCAGCATCAGATACATTCACTAACACTGATTATAGAGATTATCGTGATTTCTTATTCACAAAGGAAAGAAAGTTAAGATAAGATATATAGCTTTATTCGTCAGGCAGTAACAGGCGATATCAATACACATGTAGGTATTTATATTATTCTTCTTCTGATTGTTCTGATTAAATAACATTTTTAGTTGTGAAAAGAAAAATCAATTGTGAAAGAAATAAAGAAAGAACTCTCACCTGCTGTGTAGGAGGAGTCTGTCAACAGAAATGGGCATGGCCTGATTGAGCAGGAATGATGGTCCCTTTTTTTCAGCAGGTGAATTATGGGAGTCCAGAGAAGCCGTCACCCTTTTTGCGCTTTGCTCGACCCCCCATCGGCTCTGAGCTCGCTCCCCGGTGCCAGGCCCTGTCTCTGGGCTCAGGCTGCCAGACGAGCTCCAGGCTTCATTCGAGTCTGCAGGCCGGAGTGTTGGGAACTTCCACAGATTGAGTTTGGGGTTAAGGGCAGCGGGTTTAGCCGCTTTACCGGGGTCTGATGCTGCCATGTGTTCGCACAGGAAGGGGTAATAGAAGCGTGGGGGCAGTACTGAGCGGTCAGAGTGTGTGTGAGTGTGTGTGAGCTGAGCTGCTGAAGCTAAAAAAGGTAAAGAGCTGACCTGCGCTGGATTAGACGTCGTTGCAGTGCCGAGGCCAGGGTTAAGATAGGAAAAGAGCTCAGAGGTCAAAGGGTATCCAACCCCAAGCAGAGAGAGGTTGAGGGGTGGGGCATCAGGGCAGTTGAGGTGCCCAGGGGGTAATGTGGAGGGGTAACAGGGCAATGACTCAGAGAGGAGCATGCGTGTTTTGGAGAGCCGGTAGTGACGCAGCTTTGATTCAACCTCCACTGAGCGCGCTCGTAACAGCTGCTCCTCCAGCGAAAACACATCTGCCATGATAAGCTCAGCTTCCTGCTTGGCCCCACCCCTCGGAGACACCTCCGTCTGCTCCGAGCTCTGATTGGCCGACCCCTTCGACTCCGCTCGAGCGTCCGCGTCTTTCTCCAACTCCATCTCCTGTTCATCGGTGAAGCTGAGCTGCAGCTCGTCTCCTGCCTTCTGCTTTACCTGCTCCTGCCCCTGATCCGAACCATGACTTCCCACAATGCCCTGCTGCATGCGGAGCTGCTCGGATGGGAGCAGATTCCCTTTTTTATAGGGCCAGTCAGACTCGATGAGCAGGGAGAGTGAGTTTTTACACAAACTGTACTTCATGTGGTTGTACAGGTGGGATTTCTCCATGCAGGTGAAGGGACACTGGAAGCACTTGTAGTTGTAAGGTTTCCCGAAGGGACGCGGGATGTAATGCGGCTTCTTGGGTTTCCGCTCTTTATGTTTACAGCCTGAAGATAACTTACACTCCTCCTTCGGCATGACGGAGGGAGACAGCGGTCCGCTCTGTGAGAAGGGAAAAACAAACAATAAAAAATGAACACAAAATTTTACAATTAAATATGCAGAATTTTATATTAATATTTAATATAATTAAATATATATATATTATTTATATATTATATATTATAGGCTGCAGTGTGTGAAAAGGTTTTATCTTAGCTACAGAGTACATTACTGAAAAGCAGATAAAAATGAAAATAAAACATAAATACTATACTTAGAAAATTAAGAGAATAAAATTAAACGAATCATGCAAATTATTTTTTATATAAATAACTTAATCAAACTAAAACATAAACGATATAAACACCAAATTAAAAGTAAAGCGATACAAAAATAATAGAAAAAGTGCAAATTATTACAAATTCAGAAAAAATTGAAAAGTTTAAATATTTAAAAATAAGTATTACATGAACTCGTAGAAAACAAGAACATAAAAGTAATTTTATAAAAATAGTCATTTTTGTTAATTGAAGGTTAATTTAATAAAACAATAATAAGTATCTAATAAGGATTTTATTAATTAATGTTTGATCAACTAATTTAATGATTAAGCATAATTATTAAAACTTTATTTGTTTATAAAGTTAAACACATTTTG